>NW_027069710.1:585721-795211 GCF_002906115.3 Quercus suber
TAGACTTCTCTCCATATAGATCACCAACCTTTTTTTGGAATAGACCTTCAATGAGCTGCTTTACGAATATAGCTGAAATTAGGGTTGGAAGTGGGCACAATAAGGCCTTTACCCCTTTTTCTTTTTCTTTCTTTCTTTTTCTTTTTCTTTTTCTTTTTCCTAAAAAAAAAACTATATATTAAATGGGTTGGTGTTTAGAAAATATGAAAAATTGGAAAGTAGGGCATTAGAAAATAAAAAGGATTAGAAACATACATCTATAACTAATTAGATCAAACTCTCCAGATTTAATACTGACCCTTTTGTAAACCGAAATCGGGAATCCATGAAAAGGGCAATGGCCATTGCAACTAAATCTTTGGCTTGCAACAATCAAGAATTCAAGAATGTGGTAGAGGAAACCAATCTATTTCGAGTCGTGGGCAACCCTATTCACCAAACCATGAACTACTCCAAAGCAAATATTGTTTGGTCTCACTATCACTTCTTTGAACCTACTTTAGAAACTCCAATTTAGATCATAAGATGCATATTTCCCTCTTTACCCAGAATTTAATATCCCCGGCAATGTGACCAAATTTGTCTCCATATGCAACTCAATCATGGATTTTCTATGAGCCAAATAAGGGGTCCAAAGCCTCAATGACTCTCCCTCTAATTGAGTGTTTTTCTTGAATTTGTATCCCCAGCACACTCCAGCAAACAAGGGAATAAACCGCTTGTTCCTCGCTATAAAGGCCACGGCAGCCATCTTCTTTGGATGAGATTTTATCGCTGCATCACAAGACACTATAAGAAAAATATATTATTGCAAAATAAATTTATTACAACAACTAGGTAGGCCATGGTGGGCTTTTGGGACCGGATCACCCAATTCATTAAGCAAGCTCTATTGCAATGAAATTTTTCATTGCAATAAGTAATTGCAACAAAACTTTTTTGCAATAAGTTATTACAACAAAATATTTCTTTGCTATAGTTATTACAACAAAACATTTTGTTGCAATAAGATGCGGTAAAAGTTATTGCAACAAAGTAGTTTACTATACTATACTATACTATAATTACTATCTCTTTCTTCCCCATATTTAGATCACCAAAGCAACTTTACTGTATTTGTTTTTTTTAAGAAAGACCTTCGATGTCAATCTTTTTTTGCAATAACCCTCAATGGCTACTTTACGAGTATAGCTAAAATTAGGGTTGGAAGTGGGCACAATTGAGGCCTTTACCTCTCTTTTTTTTCTTTCTTACTTTTTTTTTCTTTAAAAAAAAATACTATTTATTCAATGGGTTGAAGTTTAGAAAATATGAAAAATTGGAAAGTAGGGTATTAGAAAATAAAAAGGATTAGAAACATACATCTACCACTAAGCAGATCAAACTCTCCAGATTTAATACTAACCCTTTTGTATAGGGGTGTAATTAGTTCGATTCGGTCGGTTTGAAGTGTGATTTTTCCATCAAACCGAAATTTCAGTTTTACAAAATTTGGCACCGACACCAAACCAAAAGGGAGGAACATCAACACAAACTGACTGGATTTCAATCAGTTCGGTTCAATCGATTTTCGGTTGCTTCCACTTTCTTAGAACCAAACAAATCAGAGACAAAAAAAAAAAAAAAAAAAAAAAAAAAAAAAAAAAAAACCTATTTCTCTTTACTTTCCCACATTTTCTCAGCACCTAAACATCAAGCAAACAAAAAAAAAAAAAAAAAAAATCAAAATCATATATATAATCAGAAAACATACCAAAATAAGAATATATATATATATATTTCCTTTGCTTTCCCACGTTTTCTAACTATCCAAACACCAAGCACCAAGCAAGTAGCAAACACAAAAAAAAAAAAAAAAAAAAAAAAAAAGAAGAAGAGAACAAAGAAGAAGCACTGAAGCGGCGTGATAGTCTATGTGTTTTTTTGATAAATTCTCTAACCATCCAAACAAGAGAGGCTATGGGGAGGTCGGCGTAGGGAGACGGCGGCAGAGGTAGAAACCGTGAGAGAGAGGGACAGAAGAGTGGAGTGTGCTGCTGTAACCGTTTGTGAGAGGGAGTACCGTTGACGCATTGGAAGGCGTTGGGGCGATCGGTGGGGGAGTAGTCGGAGGTGTGGTTGACGGCTGGAAAAGACATGGGTTTTAAATAAAAATGTTTAAAATGAGAAAAAAATGGTGAGAGAGAAAATAAATGGAGGAGGGGCGGCTGGAAAGAAAGGAAGAAGGTTCAGAACTTATAAATATATGATGCTAGAGTTTTGACTTTTAATGGTTTTAAAAAAATTAAAAAACTCAAAAACGTGTAGGCGAAGGCTTAAACAAGAGAACACTTAGTCATTAAAGCCACATCATACCACTAAGCTACAAACTCCAATGTGACCAAAGGTTACATAAATAAATAAATAAATAAATATATATATATATATATATCGGTTCAGTTCGGTCGGTTCGGTGCATTAAAATTTTCTACCGAAAACCGAACCAAAGTTTTCAGTTTTATTATATAAAAAACTAAAACCAAACTGATCCGAAATCGAATCGAAATTTTTGCATCGATTTGGTTGGTTTGAAGCAATTTTTTCAGTTCCTCAGTTTTTTGCACACCCTTACTTTTGTAAACTGAAATCAGGAATCCATGAAAAGGGCAATGGCCATTGCAACTACATCTTTGGCCTGCAACAATCAAGAATTCAAGAATGTGGTAAAGGCAACTAATCTTTTCGAGTCGTGGGCAACCCTATTCACCGAAACCATGAACTACTCCAAACCAAATATCGTTTGGTTCTCACTACTCTTCTTTGAACCTACTTAAGAAACTCCAATTTAGATTAAAGATACATATTTCTCTCTATACCAGAATTTAATATCCCCAGCAACGTGACCAAATTTCTCCACATGCACTCAGTCATGGATTTTCTATGAGCCAAATAAGTGTCCAAAGCCTTAATGACTCTCCCTCTAATTGAGTGTTTTTCTTGAATTTGTATCCCAGCACACTCCAGCAAACAAGGGAATAAACCGCTTGTTCCTCGCTATAAAGGCTGGCAGCCATCTCCTTTGGATGAGATTTTATGCTGCATCACAAACACTGTAACACTCTTATATCTAGGGAATCCATAACCTTGATGATCTCTCTAACAATGAAACTAGGGTATTAGAAAATAAAAAAGATTAGAAACATACCTCTACTATGACTATCACATCAAACTCTCAATTTAAATACTAACCCTTTGTAAACGAAATCAGAATCCACGAAAAGGGCAATGTTCCATTGCAACCTAAAATTAGAAATAATAAAATATATATATTATTGCAAAATAAATTTTATTGCAACAAAGTAGGCCATGGAGGGCTTTTGGACCGGATCACTCAATTCATCAAGCTCTATTGCAATGAAATTTTTCATTCAATAAGTAATTGCAACAAAAAAATTTTGCAATAAGTTATCACAACAAAATATTTCTTTGCTATATTTATTACAACAAAACATTTTGTTGCAATAAGATGCGGTATAAGTTATTGCAACAAAGTAGTTTACTATACTATACCCCTTTCTTCCCCATATTTAGATCACCAAAGAAACTTTACTGTATTTGTTTTTTTCGAAAAGACCTTCGATGTCAACCATTTTTTGAAATAACCTTCAATGGCTACTTTACGAGTATAGCTAAAATTACGGTTGGAAGTGGGCACAATTGAGGCCTTTACCTCTTTTTCTTTTTCTTTCTTTCTTTTTTTTTTTCTTTTTTTTTTTTTTTTTAAAAAAAGGCTATTTATTAAATGGGTTGACGTTTAGAAAATATGAAAAATTAAGTAGGGTATTAGAAAATAAAAAGGATTAGAAACATACATCTATCACTAATCAGATCAAATTCTCCAGATTTAATACTGACCCTTTTGTATAGGGGTGTAATCAGTTCAGTTCGGTCGGTTTGAAGTGTGATTTTTCCACCGAACCGAAATTTCAGTTTTACCAAATTTGGCACTGACACCGAACCGAAAGGGAGGAACATCGACACCGAATTGACTGGATTTCAATCGGTTCAGTTCAGTCGGTTTTCAGTTGCTTCCAATTTCTTAGAACCAAATAGATCAGAGACCAAAGAAAAAGAAAGCCTATTTCTCTTTACTTTCCCATATTTTCTCAGCACCCAAACACCAAGCAAACAAAAAAAAAAAAAACAAAATCATGTATATAATCAGAAAACATACCAAAATAAGAATATATATATATCTATATATATATATATATATTTCCTTTGCTTTCCACGTTTTCTCACCATCCAAATGCCAAGCACCAAGCAAGTAGCAAACACAAAAAAGAAAAAAAAGAAGAAAAAAAAAAAACGACAAAGAAGTACTGAAGCAGCATGATAGTCTATATGTTTTTTTGGATAAATTTTCTAACCATCCAAACAAGAAGGGCTGTGGGGAGGCCGTCGTAGGGCGGCGGTGGCAGAAGTAGAAACCGTGAGAGAGAAGGACTGGAGAGTGGAGTGTGCTGCCGTAACTGTTTGTGAGAGGGAGTACCGATTGGCGCATTGGAGGGGTTGGGGCGATCAGTGGGGGAGTAGTCGAAGGCGAGATTGACAACTGGAAAAAACATGGGTTTTAAATAACAATGTTTAAAATGAGAAAAAATGGTGAGAGAGAAAATAAATGGTGGAGGGGCGGCTGGAAAGAAAAGGTAGAAGGTTCAGAACTTATAAATATATGATGCTAGGGTTTTGACTTTTAATGGTTTTAAAAAATTAAAAAACTCAAAAACGTATAGGCAGAGGCTCAAACAAGAGAACATTTAGTCGTTAAAGCCACATCATACCACTAAGCTACAAACTCCCATGTGACTTAAGGTTACATAAATATATATATATATATCGGTTCGGTTCGGTCAGTTTGGTGCATTAAAATTTTCCACCGAAAATCGAACCAAAATTTTCAATTTTATTATATAAAAAATTGAAATTGAACCGAACCGAAATTTTTGCATTGGTTTGGTTGGTTTGAAGCGGTTTTTTCGGTTCCTCGGTTTTTTGCACACCCCTACTTTTGTAAACAGAAATCAGGAATCCATGAAAAGGGCAATGGCCATTGCAACTACATCTTTGGCCTGCAACAATCAAGAATTCAAAATTTTGGCAGAGGCAACCAATCTATTTCGAGTCGTGGGCAACCCTATTCACCGAACCACGAACTACTCCAAACCAAATATTGTTTGGTCTCACTATCTCTTCTTTGAACCTACTTAAGAAACTCCAATTTAGATCATAAGATACATATTTTTCTCTATACCCAGAATTTAATATCCCTAGCAACGTGACCAAATCTGTCTCCACATGCAACTCAGTCATGGATTTTCTATGAGCCAAATAAGTGGTCCAAAGTCTTAATGGCTCTCCCTCTAATTGAGTGTTTTTCTTGAATTTGTATCCCCAGCACACTCCAGCAAACAAGGGAATAAACCACTTGTTCCTCGCTATAAAGGTCATGGCAGCCATTTCCTTTGAATGAGATTTTATCGCTGCATCACAAGACACTGTAATACTTTTATCTACTAAGGGAATCCATATCCTTGGATGAAACTAGGGTATTAGAAAAATAAAAAAAGATTAGAAACATACCTCTACTATGACTTATCACATCAAACTCTCTAAATTTAATACTAACCCTTTTTAAACCGAAATCAGGAATCCACGAAAAGGGCAATGTTCATTGCAACCTAAAATTAGAAAATAAAAAATATATATTATTGTAAAATAAATTTTATTGCAACAACCAGGTAGGCCATGGAGGGCTTTTGGGATCAGATCACTCAATTCATCAAGCAAGCTCTATTGCAATGAAATTTTCATTACAATAAGTAATTGCAACAAAAATTTTGCAATAAGTTATCACAACAAAATATTTCTTTGCTATAGTTATTACAACAAAACATTTTGTTGCAATAAGATACGGTATAAGTTATTGCGACAAAGTTTACTATACTGTACTTTACTATACTTACTATACTATACTATACCTCTTTTTTCTCCATATTTAGATCACCAAAGAAACTTCACTGTATTTGCTTTTTAGGAAAGACCTTGGATGTCAATAGTGGCGACTCTATGAATTTTGTCCTAGGTGTTCCTATTCCACTTTGAAAAAATTTTAGGTCATTTCGGTCTATTTCGGGTGTTTCGGGACATTTTGGTAAATACCGATCGAAATTCAAGATTTGGAAAAAAAACAAAAAAGTTCTTAAAACCGAAACAAATTTGCATTCTGTACATCGAAAAACCTCAAAAGGAAAAAAAATGAAAAGAAATGAAATGAACAAAGATATATGTACAATAAACTATAAGTTCATTTGAAATATTAATAAAATTATTAATTATTGTTATTTAGTTGTTTCATTAATTTTTTTGTCTTTTATAAATTATAATTTGTTATATTGTTGTTTCATTAATTATAAAATTATTAATTATTGTTTAGCCTATTTATTTGTCTTTTATAATGTCTTAGTTAATTATACTACTTTAATTATTATTGTTTAGCCTATCAATAAACTATATTACTTTAATTTGTTTGTCATTAATTATATTGTGTTGCCCGGCCCATGTGCCCATCTACCCCCACCCCACTCAACAGAGTCATAGACAAGCACAAGCCTCAATGCCTCATGCCTGATGTAGTGATGCCCCAATCACAAGAGCC
Organism: Quercus suber; assembly: GCF_002906115.3. Lineage (NCBI taxonomy): Eukaryota > Viridiplantae > Streptophyta > Magnoliopsida > Fagales > Fagaceae > Quercus > Quercus suber. The sequence continues at coordinate 592,419 of NW_027069710.1, forward strand.
AGCTACCAATCAGAAAATTTTACAGTCACAAATCACAATACACATTCTACTAAAAGATAATTAATATCTCACCAACACAACGCCAATACCAACACCAACAACAACGGATAAGATAAAAGCCAAATTCAAAAAGACCAAAAAAAAAAGGCAAAAAAAAGACCAAAAAAAAAAGGCAAATACCAAAAAAAAAAAAATCCAAACTCATCACTCATTCATTACTTTCATTTCATTTGTGGATTCAGAAAGAGAGAGAGAGAGAGAGAGAGTGTGTGTGTGTGTGTGAGAGAGAGAGACTGAGAGAGAGTCAAAGAGAAAGAGAGAGAAATACCTTGAGGGAGGGAGCACTGGAGCAGGAGCAGCCGAGTAGGGAGGCCTGAAGTCGCGCGATCTCCGATGAGGGGCGAGCGATGAGCGACGACAACAAGGGGTGATCTTCGACAACGTGCGAGTTGTGAGCGACGTGACAGCGTGACCGATCTCCAACGTGAGGCGTTGCTCTAACTCCTTTGAGGCATTGGCGTGTTACTGAGTTGCTCTGTCTTTAGGTTTGCTTTAGGCCTTTAGGTTTGCTGAGTTGCTCTATATTAGGGCCTTTAGTGATTTCCGATTTAGAAGTGATTTTTGATTTAGGGATTTGCTCTGTATTGGGTTTTTTTTTTTTTTTTTTTTTTTTTTAATAGAATTCATGGGTTTGCTCTCTGTATTCTGTTGGGCTTGCCATGGCCTTGGCTCTGTTACAATTTTTTTTTTTTTCAAATTTTAGTTCAAATTTTTTTTGGGCTTTTTTTTTTTGCTTCAAAGTAGAACAAATAAATTTTTTATTTTTATTTGAGGGTATTCCTAAATTTGTGATTAAGGGTGTTCCTAATACAGATCAAATATAAAAAATTTTAATTATTATATATAATTTTTTTTTCCAGGTCAGGGTGTTCCAAGAACACCTTGACCGTCACGTGGCGTCACCACTGGATGTCAACCTTTTTTTGGAATAACCTTCAATGGCTACTTTACGAGTATAACTGAAATTAGGGTAGGAAGTGGGCACAATTGGGGTTTTTACCTCTTTTTCTTTTTCTTTCTTTTTTTCCTTTTTTTTTGAAAATGACAATTTATTAAATGTGTTGGTGTTTAGAAAATAAGAAAAATTGGAAAGTTGGGTATTAGAAATTAAAAAGGATTAGAAACATACATTTGCCACCAATCAGATCAAACTCTCCAGATTTAAATACTGACCCTTTTGTAAACCAAAATCGGGAATCCATAAAAAGGGCAATGGCCATTGCAACCACATCTTTGGCCTGCAACAATCGGGAATTCAAGAATGTGGTAGAGGCAACTAATCTGTTTTGAGTCATGGGCAACCCTATTCACCGAAACCACGAACTACTCCAAACCAAATATTGTTTAGTCTCACTACCTCTTTTTTGAACCTACTTAAGAAACTCCAATTTAGATCAGAAGTTACATATTTCTCTCTATACCTAGAATTTGATATCCCGGCAGCGTGACCAAATCCGTCTCCACATGCAACTTAGTCATGGATTTTCTTTGAGCCAAATAAGTGGTCTAAAGCCTTAATGACTCTCTCTCTCTCTAATTGAGTGTTACAAGGGAATAGACTGCTTCTTCCTTGCTATAAAGGCTATGGCAGCCATCTCCTTTGGATGAGATTTTATCACTACATCACAAGCCACTATAACACTCTTATCTACTAAGGGAATCCATAACCTTGGATGAAACTTGCATCTCCTTAACAATGTAAATAAACCTAAAATTAGAAAATAACAAAAATTGGAAACTAGGGTATTAGAAAATAAAAAAGATTAGACACATACCTCTACTGCCACTAATCACATCAAACTCTCTAGATTTAAATATTGACCTTTTTGTAAACCAAAATCGAGAATACATGAAAAAGGCAATGGCCATTGCAAAAAAAAAAAAAAAAAAAAAAAAAAAACCCAATACAGAGCAAATCCCTAAATCAAAAATCACTTCTAAATCGGAAATCACTAAAGGCCCTAATATAGAGCAACTCAGCAAACCTAAAGGCCTAAAGCAAACCTAAAGACAGAGCAACTCAGTAACACGCCAATGCCTCAAAGGAGTTAGAGCAACGCCTCACGTTGGAGATCGGTCACGCTGTCACGTCGCTCACAACTCGCACGTTGTCGAAGATCACCCCTTGTTGTCGTCGCTCATCGCTCGCCCCTCATCGGAGATCGCGCGACTTCAGGCCTCCCTACTCGGCTGCTCCTGCTCCAGTGCTCCCTCCCTCAAGGTATTTCTCTCTCTTTCTCTTTGACTCTCTCTCAGTCTCTCTCTCTCACACACACACACACACTCTCTCTCTCTCTCTCTCTCTTTCTGAATCCACAAATGAAATGAAAGTAATGAATGAGTGATGAGTTTGGATTTTTTTTTTTTTTGGTATTTGCCTTTTTTTTTTTGGTCTTTTTTTTGCCTTTTTTTTTTGGTCTTTTTGAATTTGGCTTTTATCTTATCCGTTGTTGTTGGTGTTGGTATTGGCGTTGTGTTGGTGAGATATTAATTATCTTTTAGTAGAATGTGTATTGTGATTTGTGACTGTAAAATTTTCTGATTGGTAGCTGGCTCTTGTGATTGGGGCATCACTACATCAGGCATGAGGCATTGAGGCTTGTGCTTGTCTATGACTCTGTTGAGTGGGGTGGGGGTAGATGGGCACATGGGCCGGGCAACACAATATAATTAATGACAAACAAATTAAAGTAATATAGTTTATTGATAGGCTAAACAATAATAATTAAAGTAGTATAATTAACTAAGACATTATAAAAGACAAATAAATAGGCTAAACAATAATTAATAATTTTATAATTAATGAAACAACAATATAACAAATTATAATTTATAAAAGACAAAAAAATTAATGAAACAACTAAATAACAATAATTAATAATTTTATTAATATTTCAAATGAACTTATAGTTTATTGTACATATATCTTTGTTCATTTCATTTCTTTTCATTTTTTTTCCTTTTGAGGTTTTTCGATGTACAGAATGCAAATTTGTTTCGGTTTTAAGAACTTTTTTGTTTTTTTTCCAAATCTTGAATTTCGATCGGTATTTACCAAAATGTCCCGAAACACCCGAAATAGACCGAAATGACCTAAAATTTTTTCAAAGTGGAATAGGAACACCTAGGACAAAATTCATAGAGTCGCCACTATTGACATCCAAGGTCTTTCCTAAAAAGCAAATACAGTGAAGTTTCTTTGGTGATCTAAATATGGAGAAAAAAGAGGTATAGTATAGTATAGTAAGTATAGTAAAGTACAGTATAGTAAACTTTGTCGCAATAACTTATACCGTATCTTATTGCAACAAAATGTTTTGTTGTAATAACTATAGCAAAGAAATATTTTGTTGTGATAACTTATTGCAAAAATTTTTTGTTGCAATTACTTATTGTAATGAAAATTTCATTGCAATAGAGCTTGCTTGATGAATTGAGTGATCTGATCCCAAAAGCCCTCCATGGCCTACCTGGTTGTTGCAATAAAATTTATTTTACAATAATATATATTTTTTATTTTCTAATTTTAGGTTGCAATGAACATTGCCCTTTTCGTGGATTCCTGATTTCGGTTTAAAAAAGGGGTTAGTATTCAAATTTAGAGAGTTTGATGTGATAAGTCATAGTAGAGGTATGTTTCTAATCTTTTTTTTATTTTCTAATACCCTAGTTTCATCCAAGGATATGGATTCCCTTAGTAGATAAAAGTATTACAGTGTCTTGTGATGCAGCGATAAAATCTCATTCAAAGGAAATGGCTGCCATGACCTTTATAGCGAGGAACAAGTGGTTTATTCCCTTGTTTGCTGGAGTGTGCTGGGGATACAAATTCAAGAAAAACACTCAATTAGAGGGAGAGCCATTAAGACTTTGGACCACTTATTTGGCTCATAGAAAATCCATGACTGAGTTGCATGTGGAGACAGATTTGGTCACGTTGCTAGGGATATTAAATTCTGGGTATAGAGAAAAATATGTATCTTATGATCTAAATTGGAGTTTCTTAAGTAGGTTCAAAGAAGAGATAGTGAGACCAAACAATATTTGGTTTGGAGTAGTTCGTGGTTCGGTGAATAGGGTTGCCCACGACTCGAAATAGATTGGTTGCCTCTGCCAAAATTTTGAATTCTTGATTGTTGCAGGCCAAAGATGTAGTTGCAATGGCCATTGCCCTTTTCATGGATTCCTGATTTCTGTTTACAAAAGTAGGGGTGTGCAAAAAACCGAGGAACCGAAAAAACCGCTTCAAACCAACCAAACCAATGCAAAAATTTCGGTTCGGTTCAATTTCAATTTTTTATATAATAAAATTGAAAATTTTGGTTCGATTTTCGGTGGAAAATTTTAATGCACCAAACTGACCGAACCGAACCGATATATATATATATATTTATGTAACCTTAAGTCACATGGGAGTTTGTAGCTTAGTGGTATGATGTGGCTTTAACGACTAAATGTTCTCTTGTTTGAGCCTCTGCCTATACGTTTTTGAGTTTTTTAATTTTTTAAAACCATTAAAAGTCAAAACCCTAGCATCATATATTTATAAGTTCTGAACCTTCTACCTTTTCTTTCCAGCCGCCCCTCCACCATTTATTTTCTCTCTCACCATTTTTTCTCATTTTAAACATTGTTATTTAAAACCCATGTTTTTTCCAGTTGTCAATCTCGCCTTCGACTACTCCCCCACTGATCGCCCCAACCCCTCCAATGCGCCAATCGGTACTCCCTCTCACAAACAGTTACGGCAGCACACTCCACTCTCCAGTCCTTCTCTCTCACGGTTTCTACTTCTGCCACCGCCGCCCTACGACGGCCTCCCCACAGCCCTTCTTGTTTGGATGGTTAGAAAATTTATCCAAAAAAACATATAGACTATCATGCTGCTTCAGTACTTCTTTGTCGTTTTTTTTTTTTTCTTCTTTTTTTTCTTTTTTTGTGTTTGCTACTTGCTTGGTGCTTGGCATTTGGATGGTGAGAAAACGTGGGAAAGCAAAGGAAATATATATATATATATATATAGATATATATATATTCTTATTTTGGTATGTTTTCTGATTATATACATGATTTTGTTTTTTTTTTTTTTTGTTTGCTTGGTGTTTGGGTGCTGAGAAAATATGGGAAAGTAAAGAGAAATAGGCTTTCTTTTTCTTTGGTCTCTGATCTATTTGGTTCTAAGAAATTGGAAGCAACTGAAAACCGACTGAACTGAACCGATTGAAATCCAGTCAATTCGGTGTCGATGTTCCTCCCTTTCGGTTCGGTGTCAGTGCCAAATTTGGTAAAACTGAAATTTCGGTTCGGTGGAAAAATCACACTTCAAACCGACCGAACTGAACTGATTACACCCCTATACAAAAGGGTCAGTATTAAATCTGGAGAATTTGATCTGATTAGTGATAGATGTATGTTTCTAATCCTTTTTATTTTCTAATACCCTACTTTCCAATTTTTCATATTTTCTAAACGTCAACCCATTTAATAAATAGCCTTTTTTTAAAAAAAAAAAAAAAAGAAAAAAAAAAAAGAAAGAAAGAAAAAGAAAAAGAGGTAAAGGCCTCAATTGTGCCCACTTCCAACCGTAATTTTAGCTATACTCGTAAAGTAGCCATTGAAGGTTATTTCAAAAAATGGTTGACATCGAAGGTCTTTTCGAAAAAAACAAATACAGTAAAGTTTCTTTGGTGATCTAAATATGGGGAAGAAAGGGGTATAGTATAGTAAACTACTTTGTTGCAATAACTTATACCGCATCTTATTGCAACAAAATGTTTTGTTGTAATAAATATAGCAAAGAAATATTTTGTTGTGATAACTTATTGCAAAATTTTTTTGTTGCAATTACTTATTGGAATGAAAAATTTCATTGCAATAGAGCTTGCTTGATGAATTGAGTGATCCGGTCCTAAAAGCCCTCCATGGCCTACGTGGTTGTTGCAATAAAATTTATTTTGCAATAATATATATATTTTTTACTTTCTAATTTTAGGTTGCAATGAACATTGCCCTTTTCGTGGATTCCTGATTTCGGTTTAAAAAGGGGTTAGTATTCAAATTTTGAGTGTTTGATGTGATAAGTCATAGTAGAGGTATGTTTCTAATCTTTTTTATTTTCTAATACCCTAGTTTCATCCAAGGTTATGGATTCCCTCAGCATATAAAAGTGTTACAGTGTGTTGTGATGCAGCGATAAAAACTCATCCAAAGAAGATGGCTGCCATGGCCTTTATAGCGAGGAACAAGCGGTTTATTCCCTTGTTTGCTGGAGTGTGCTGGGGATACAAATTCAAGAAAAACACTCAATTAGAGGGAGAGCCATTAAGGCTTTGGACCACTTATTTGGCTCATAGAAAATCCATGACTGAGCTGCATGTGGTGACAAATTTGGTCACGTTGCTGGGGATATTAAATTCTGGGTATAGAGAGAAATATGTATCTTATAATCTAAATTGGAGTTTCTTAAGTAGGTTCAAAGAAGAGATAGTGAAACCAAACGATATTTGGTTTGGAGTAGTTTGTGTTTCGGTGAATAGGGTTGCCCACGACTCGAAATAGATTAGTTGCCTTTACCACATTCTTGAATTCTTGATTGTTGCAGGCCAAAGATGTAGTTGCAATGGCCATTGCCCTTTTCATGGATTCCTGATTTCAGTTTACAAAAGTAAGGGTGTGCAAAAAACTGAGGAACTGAAAAAATTGCTTCAAACCAACCAAATCGATGCAAAAATTTCGATTCGATTTCGGATCAGTTTGGTTTTAGTTTTTTATATAATAAAACTGAAAACTTTGGTTCGGTTTTCGGTAGAAAATTTTAATGCACCGAACCGACCGAACTGAACCGATATATATATATATATATATTTATTTATTTATTTATTTATGTAACCTTTGGTCACATTGGAGTTTGTAGCTTAGTGGTATGATGTGGCTTTAATGACTAAGTGTTCTCTTGTTTAAGCCTTCGCCTACACGTTTTTGAGTTTTTTAATTTTTTTAAAACCATTAAAAGTCAAAACTCTAGCATCATATATTTATAAGTTCTGAACCTTCTTCCTTTTCTTTCCAGCCGCCCCTCCTCCATTTATTTTCTCTCTCACCATTTTTTTCTCATTTTAAACATTTTTATTTAAAACCCATGTCTTTTCCAGCCGTCAACCACACCTCCGACTACTCCCCCACCGATCGCCCCAACGCCTTCCAATGCGTCAACGGGTACTCCCTCTCACAAACGGTTACAGCAGCACACTCCACTCTTCTGTCCCTCTCTCTCACGGTTTCTACCTCTGCCGCCGTCTCCCTACGCCGACCTCCCCATAGCCTCTCTTGTTTGGATGGTTAGAGAATTTATCCAAAAAAACACATAGACTATCACGCCGCTTCAGTGCTTCTTCTTTGTTCTCTTCTTCTTTTTTTTTTTTCTTTTTTTTTTTTTTTTGTGTTTGCTACTTGCTTGGTGCTTGGTGTTTGGATAGTTAGAAAACGTGGGAAAGCAAAGGAAATATATATATATATATATTCTTATTTTGGTATGTTTTCTGATTATATATATGATTTTGATTTTTTTTTTTTTTTTTATTTTTTTTGTCTCTGATTTGTTTGGTTCTAAGAAAGTGGAAGCAACCGAAAATCGATTGAACCGAACTGATTGAAATCCAGTCAGTTTGGTGTTGATGTTCCTCCCTTTTGGTTTGGTGTCGGTGCCAAATTTTGTAAAACTGAAATTTCGGTTTGATGGAAAAATCACACTTCAAACCGACCGAATCGAACTAATTACACCCCTATACAAAAGGGTTAGTATTAAATCTGGAGAGTTTGATCTGCTTAGTGGTAGATGTATGTTTCTAATCCTTTTTATTTTCTAATACCCTACTTTCCAATTTTTCATATTTTCTAAACTTCAACCCATTGAATAAATAGTATTTTTTTTTTAAAGAAAAAAAAAGTAAGAAAGAAAAAAAAGAGAGGTAAAGGCCTCAATTGTGCCCACTTCCAACCCTAATTTTAGCTATACTCGTAAAGTAGCCATTGAGGGTTATTGCAAAAAAAGATTGACATCGAAGGTCTTTCTTAAAAAAAACAAATACAGTAAAGTTGCTTTGGTGATCTAAATATGGGGAAGAAAGAGATAGTAATTATAGTATAGTATAGTATAGTAAACTACTTTGTTGCAATAACTTTTACCGCATCTTATTGCAACAAAATGTTTTGTTGTAATAACTATAGCAAAGAAATATTTTGTTGTAATAACTTATTGCAAAAAAGTTTTGTTGCAATTACTTATTGCAATGAAAAATTTCATTGCAATAGAGCTTGCTTAATGAATTGGGTGATCCGGTCCCAAAAGCCCACCATGGCCTACCTAGTTGTTGTAATAAAATTTATTTTGCAATAATATATTTTTCTTATAGTGTCTTGTGATGCAGCGATAAAATCTCATCCAAAGAAGATGGCTGCCGTGGCCTTTATAGCGAGGAACAAGCGGTTTATTCCCTTGTTTGCTGGAGTGTGCTGGGGATACAAATTCAAGAAAAACACTCAATTAGAGGGAGAGTCATTGAGGCTTTGGACCCCTTATTTGGCTCATAGAAAATCCATGATTGAGTTGCATATGGAGACAAATTTGGTCACATTGCCGGGGATATTAAATTCTGGGTAAAGAGGGAAATATGCATCTTATGATCTAAATTGGAGTTTCTAAAGTAGGTTCAAAGAAGTGATAGTGAGACCAAACAATATTTGCTTTGGAGTAGTTCATGGTTTGGTGAATAGGGTTGCCCACGACTCGAAATAGATTGGTTTCCTCTACCACATTCTTGAATTCTTGATTGTTGCAAGCCAAAGATTTAGTTGCAATGGCCATTGCCCTTTTCATGGATTCCCGATTTCGGTTTACAAAAGGGTCAGTATTAAATCTGGAGAGTTTGATCTAATTAGTTATAGATGTATGTTTCTAATCCTTTTTATTTTCTAATGCCCTACTTTCCAATTTTTCATATTTTCTAAACACCAACCCATTTAATATATAGTCTTTTTTTTTAAAGGAAAAAGAAAAAGAAAAAGAAAAAGAAAGAAAGAAAAAGAAAAAGGGGTAAAGGCCTTAATTGTGCCCACTTCCAACCCTAATTTCAGCTATATTCGTAAAGCAGTCATTGAAGGTTATTCCAAAAAAAGGTTGACATTGAAGGTCTTTCCGAAAAAAATAAATATAGTAAAGTTTCTTTGGTGATCTAAATATGGAGAAAAAAGAAGTATAGTATAGTAAACTACTTAGTTGCAATAGCTTATACCGTATCTTATTGCATCAAAATGTTTTGTTGCAATAGCTGCAGCAAAGAAATATTTTGTTGCGATAACTTATTGCAATAATTTTTTGTTGTGATAACTTATTGCAAATATTTTTTGTTGCGATTACTTATTGCAATGAAAAATTTCTTTGTAATGGAGCTTGATGAATTGAGTGATTCGGTCTCAAAAGCCGTCCGTGGCCTACCTATTGCAATAAAATTTATTTTGCAATAATGTATTTTCCTATTTTTAGGTTTATTTTCTAATTTTAGGTTGCAATGAACATTGCCCTTTTCATGGATTCCCGATTTCAGTTTACAAAATGGTTAGTATTCAAATTTAGAGAGTTTGATGTGATTAGTGATAGTAGAGGTATGTTTCTAATCTTTTTTATTTTCTAATACCCTAGTTTCCAATTTTTGTTATTTTCTAATTTTAGGTTTATTTACATTATTAGGGAGATGCAAGTTTCATCGAAGGTTATGGATTCCCATAGCAGATAAAAGTGTTACAGTGTCTTGTGATGCAACAGTAAAATCTCATCCAAAGAAGATGGCTGCCAAGGCCTTTATAGCGAGGAACAAGCGGTTTATTCCCTTGTTTGCTAGAGTGTGCTGGGGGTACAAATTCAAGAAAAACACTCATTTAGAGGGAGAGTCATTGAAGCTTTGGACCACTTATTTGGCTCATAGAAAATCAGTGACTGAGTTGCATGTGGAGACGAATTTGGTCGCGTTGTCGTGGTTATTAAATTCTGGGTAAAGAGGGAAATATGCATCTTATGATCTAAATTGGAGTTTCTTAAGTAGGTTCAAAAAAGAGGTAGTGAGATCAAACGATATTTGGTTTGGAGTAGTTTGTGGTTCGATGAATAGGGTTGCCCACAACTCGAAACAGATTTGTTGCCGCTACCACATTCTTGAATTCCTGATTGTTGTAGGCCATAGATGTGGTTGCAATGGCCATTGCCCTTTTCGTGGATTCCCGATTTTGGTTTACGGTCAGTATTTAAATCCTGAGAGTTTGATTTGATTAATGGCAAATGTATGTTTCTAATCCTAATACCAACCCATTTAATAAATAGTCATTTTTAAAAAAAGAAAAAAAAAAAAGAAAGAAAAAGAAAAAGAAGTAAAGGCCCCAATTATGCCTACTTCCAACCCTACTTTCAGCTATACTCATAAGGTAGCCATTGAAGGTTATTTCGAAAAAAGGTTGACTTTGAAAGTCTTTTTGAAAAAATTAAATACAATAAAGTTTCTTTGGTGATCTAAATATAGGAAAGAAAGAGGTATGGTATAGTATGTACGGTATAATATAGTATAGTAAATTATTTGTTGCAATAACTTATACCGTATCTTATTGCAACAAAATGTTTCGTTGCAATAACTATTGTAAAGAAATATTTTGTTGCGATAACTTTTGCAAATTTTTTTTGTTGCAATTATTTATTGCAATGAAAAATTTCGTTGCAATAGAGATTGATGAATTGAGTGATCCGGTCCCAAAAGCCCTCCATGGCCTATTTGTTGCAATAAAATTTATTTTGCAATAATATAGGAGTATTTAGTTTATTTTTTATATTATAATTTTTTATTTCAAATCTATTATTAATTCTTACTAATTGATAAAACTAATTCACCCCAAGTAGGCTAGTGATACTTATTATGTAGGTTTTATAAACTGATGTGTCACCAATAAAAAAGTGTTATTCAAAACATTCTTTTATTATATTGTTTGAGTAGCACCAATTATATTCCTGCAACATCAATTTGTAAGTTTTTTGTCATAAGATTTGTATTAGTTTTAGCATTTTTCATTCACTTAATGGTGAAATGGTGATTGTGTTGTATTTCTATCTATTCGTAATTTTTTTTTTGTGTGTGGAAAATATGCTAAAGTTATTACAAATTTTACTATAAAAAAACTTATAAACTGATGTGATTTTTCAATAAAAAAAAGTATTGAATTACTTATTATGGTCGGTCACATATTAATTTTAATAGCTATGAGATAAAAAATAAATAAAAAAAAGTGCAACTAACTCACTTTTTTTTAATTAAAAAAAAAAAAATTATTGCCCCCATATTAATTTGGGGGCCTTTCAATGTTAGGGGGCCTTAGGCCATGACCTAAATGGCTTAGGTGGAGAGCCGGCTTTGCCCCTTGACTCTTAAAAAATGCCTATAGTTAGTATTATCACCCATGCTTAAGAAGTACGACCCATTTGATATAGAAAAAACCCAAAAGAAGCACTCACACTCCTATGCTAAAGAAACAAACACCGAAAATAACGAAAATGAGCTTCCCTAACCAACCAAACAACCATATTATTTTTCCTTAGTTTTTACCTTGTCCCACATTTTTTACCCATTTCACTATTCATAACTTTTTTTTTTTTTTTTAAATTTTAATTTTGCTTATCCCATATATCTTTACTGAGTAATGTTATGTGCCTAGACTGTTGATTACCCAAATGGGATTATGGATCTTTCCGAGACCGGCATTCTATTTGTGAGCTAGATGGTAGTTTGGCTATTTAGTTTCAGCGCCACTATTCTCCTTGGTCTATGCATGATTACTGTTTGATGACAATCAACCAATAGTGTCAGAAGCATGATTTCTCTTGAAAGTTGATCAACAATAATGGACTGGTGTACCTTAGAAAGCATTCCGAGTTGCATAATGTGATATCAACTTGACTAGTTTTAGCATTGATTTGAATGGGCAGCCCTAGAATCAGTTTGAGAATTTTTGAAGTTTAGGAAGAGAACAATAAATTTTGGGGGAAATGGTGGTTTCATTTAGCTCGACTAGTCAAGTTTATTGATGTCAAATAAGAGATCTATGATTTGATTTCTATCTACACAAAAAACCAGTTGCTGTCTTAGTACTTTGATAAAGAAAAATCATCATAAAGCAAACACTATAGGTTAAATTTTATCGCATCTATAATAAAAAAAAATTATGGAAAAATCAGTAGGAGATTATCTGATAGAATCAGCTTAAGAAATGGTGGTTGTATTCAAGGGTTCTTCGAGAGAACCAACCTCCAAGGGAAGAAACTAGAGAATAGAAAGATTAGAGAGGGATTTAGAGATTAGGAAGGAAGGAAACAAAAGTAAATTTGTATCATTTCAGCTTAAACTCCCATTCTCACAGCTCTACCTTATATACAGTTGAGTACAAGTTGGTAGTTACAACAGTTAGAATCATTAGTCAATCCTTAGCTGGCACTCTAACCAACTTCCTATAACTAACTTTCCAATTAATATGCTCAGCACTAACATACTCACACACTCACACCAAACACTCACTTTTAGTATACCAAATCAATTAACTACTCCTATCATTAACCTGCTCAGGTCAGGTGTGAAAAGCACGATGTTTCATACTTCTATTGACACATCAACCTTTTCAAATTGGATACTTGTAGTTGCACCTGGTGCAAAGCTTTTGCCATGCATTGACCTTGATAAGAAATAAGCTAGACATATAAAATAAATGGAATCTAGATTTTGCTGATTTTGGAATAGTTTTTTACATAAATTTTTTATTCAACTAAAAATAAACTTAAATTTTAGACACTTAATTTGATTCCTTCAAATATATTAAGAAAATATGTACATCTAAAAATATTAAGAGTATAGCAAATACTTGTAAAGTTGTACATATGTCTCACTCCCTTCATTGTCTCTAAAAATATATAGAATTCAACATTTGTTTTTCTGTTCTTCTAAGTATTTAAAATTTTGGTTTATAGTAAAATTTCCAAGTCTGAAACTATGAAAAAGTCTAGAAATAGAGTAGAAGAAAAAATAATGGAGGCTTGGTTTTGGTACCATGTAAGGAGATTAAGTAGGATTATATATATATATATATGGGACCCACTAATTGAATTGCATTATAAAAGAAAGATTAATAGTAAATTTTGAATTGTTTGTGGCAATTTCACTATTAGCTTTATCCTATCTAAAACAATTCAAATGTATGCAAGAAACCAAATCGGGTCGGGACAGGACGAAAAAATGAGAAAAAGAAACACTCTTTTCGAACTGTTTCTACCCAACCTAAAGTAGAGAATTCTGAAAAAATTAGCAAAAAAAATTCAAAAAATTTAAGAACATCATTCTGGCATTACTTCAAGCCAAAACAGGTCGGGACAGGCCGAAAAGATGAGATAAAGAAATACTCGTTTCGGACCATTTCCACCGACCCAAACTAGAGAATTCTGAAAATAATAACAAAAAAATTCAAAAAAATTTAAAACATCATTCTGACATTATTTAAAACTAAAACGGGTTAGGACAGGCCGATAAAATGAAAAAAGAAGTTCTCGTTCCAGACGTTTCAAACCGACCCAAACTAAAGAATTTCGAAAAAAAAAAAAAAAAAAAAGGGCAAAAAAATTCTAAAAAATTTAAAAACATCATTCTGGTATTACTTCAAGCCAAAACGGGTTGGGACTGGCTGAAAAAATGAGAAAAAGAAATTTTCATTCAGACCGTTTCTACTCGACCCAAACTAAAAGAATTCTAAAAAAAATAGCAAAAAAAAACATTATTCTGGCATTCTTTAAAGCCAAAACAGCTCGGGACAGAAAGACAAAATGAGAAAAAGAAATACCAGTTATGGACCGTTTCTACACCGACCCAAAATAAAGAATACCGAAAAAAAAAAAATACGAATAATAAAACGGAAAAAACGGTTGGGCAGCCAAATGAAAAATCTCTTGACCTTCTCACCACAGAGAATTCTGGAATAAAATGCAAATCAAAAAAAAATATTCTGGCATTATTTCATGCCAATACGGGCTGGGATAGGCTGAAAAAATAGAAAAATAAATTCTCATTCTAGACCGTTTCTACTCGACCCAAACTAGAGAATTCTGGAAAAAAAAAATAGCAAAAAAATTCAAAATTTTAAAAACTTCATTCAGGCATTACTTCAAGCCAATACTGGTAGGGATAGGGCCAAAATGAGAAAAGAAATTCTCGTTCTGAACCGTTTCTACCTAACCAAACTAGAGAATTTCGGAAAAAAAAAAAAAAAAAAAAGCAAAGAAATTCCAAAAATTAAAAACACATTCTGGCATAATTTTAAGCCAAAACAGGTTGGGACAGACGAGAAAGAGAGAAAAAGAAATTATAGATCTGGACCGTTTCTACTCGCCCAACTAGAAAATTTCAAAAAATATAGCTAAAAAATTCAAAAATTAAAAAAAAAATTTATTTTGACATTCATTCAAGCCAAACACAGGTTGGGACAAGCTGAAAAAATGACAAAAAGAAATACTCGTTCTGGACCGTTTCAATCCGACCCAAATTAGAGAATTCCGAAAAAAAAAAATACCAAAAAAATTTACAAACATCATTCAGGCATTCTTTCAAACCAAAACGGATTGGGACAGGTTGAAAAAATGGGGAAAACAAATAATAGTACAGGACCGTTTCTACCTCCAACCCACTAGAGAATTTCGAAAAAAATAGCACAAAAATTCAAAAAATTAAAAACATCATTTTGGGCAATATTTCAAGCCAAAACAGGTCAGGACAAGCTAAAAAAATGAGAAAACAAATATTCGTTCCGAACCGTTTCTACCCGACCCAAATTAGAGAATTCTGAAAAAAAAATACAAAAAATTCAAAAATTTAAAAACATCATTCAGGCATTCTTTCAAGCCAAAACAGATTGGGAACAGGCTGAAAAAATGAGAAAAAGAAATAATAGTACAGGACATTTCTACCCAACCACCAACTAGAGAATTTTGAAAAAAAAAAAATATCAAAAAATTAAAAATTAAAAAACCATCATTCTGGCAATATTTCAAGCCAAAACTGGTCAGGACAAGCTAAAAAAATGAGAATAAGAAATACTCATTCCGACCGTTTCTACCCGACCCAAATTAGAAATTCTGAAAAAATACCAAAAAAATTCAAAAAATTTAAAAACACTATTTAGGCATTCTTTCAAGCAAAATGGATTGGGACAGGCCAAAAAAATGAGAAAAATAAAATTCTCGTTCAGGATCGTTTCTACCTGACACAAACTAGAGAATTCAAAAAAAAAATAGAAAACAAATTTAGAAAATTTTAAAAAAAAAAAAATTATTCAGCCATTCTTTCAAGCAAAAATGGGTTAGGACAGGCAAAAAATGAGAGAAAAGAAATAATCGTTCTGGACCGTTTCTACTTCGACCCAAACTAGAGAATTCCAAAAAAATAGCAAAAAATTAGAAAAACCTAAAAAATATTCTGGCATTATCTCAAGCAAAACGGTTGGGACAGGCCGAAAAATGAGAAACAGAAATTCTCGTTTTGGACTGTTTCAACTGGACACAAACTAGAGAATTCTGAAAAATATAGCAAAAAAATTCAAAAAAGTAAAAAACACATTCTAGCATTCTTTCAAGCCATACGGGTCGGACAGGCCGAAAAAGAGAAAAAGAAATTCTCATACCGAACCGTTTCTAACTGACCAACCTAGAGAGATTACGAAAAACGCACCAAAAAAATTCAAAAAATTTTATAAACATATTTAGGCATTATTTCAAGGCAAAACAGATTGGTATAGGCCGAAAAAATGAAAAAATAAATTTCATTCAAGGTCGTTTCTACTCGAAAAACTAGGGAATCTCTAAAAAATTAGGGAAAAATTCAAAAAATTTATAAACATCATTCTGGCATTCTTTCTAGCCAAATGCGTAGGGACGAAAGAAAAAAAGGAGAAAAAGAAATACCAATCTAGACCGTTCTACTAGACCAAAAATAGAGAATTCCAAAAAAAGGAGTAAAAAAATTTAAAAAAAAAAAAAAAACCTCATTCTGGCATTATTTCAAAAACGGTTGGGAAAAATCGAAAAATGAGAAAAAGAAAGTCTCTTTCCAGAGCCGTTTCTACCCGACCCAAACTAAAGAATTCCGAAAAAAATTCAAAAACATCATACTTGCATTATTTCAAGCCAATAACGCGGTAGTGCCGAAAAAATGGAAAAGAAATACTCGTTCAGGACTATTTCTACTCGACACACACTAGAGAATTACGAAAAAAAAACATGCAAACAAATTCAAAAAAACTAAAAGAAGGTCATTCATTCTAGCATATTTCAAGCCAAACTAGAAGGACAGAGCTGAAAAAATGAGAAAAAGAGATACTCGTTTCGGACCGTTTCTACCTCACCCAAAATTAAAGAATTCTGAAAAAAAAAATAGCAAAAAAAATTCAAAAAAAATTAAAACATCATTCAGGAGTTATTTCAAGCCAATGGGTTGGGGCAAGATAGAAAAATGAGAAAAGAAATTCTCGTTCAGGACCGTTTCTACTCGACCAAACTAGAGAATCCTAAAAAAATAGCCAAAAAATTTCAAAAACATTATTCTGGCATTCTTTAAAGGCAAAACGAGTCGGGGACAGAAAGAAAAAAATGAGACAAAGAAATACAAATTCTCGTTTAGGACCGTTTCTACTCAAACCCAACTAGGGAATTCTGAAAATTAGGAAAAAGTTCAAAAAATTTATAAACATCATTCTGCATTCTTTCTAGCCAAAGTGGTAGGGAGGAAAAGAAAAAATGAGAAAAAGAAACACTAGTGCGGACCGTTTCTACCCGACCAAAATAGAGAATTCTGAAAAAAAAAAAAAAAAAAATAGCAAAAAAATTCAAAAACATTATTCTGGCATTATTTCAAGCCAAAACGGAATGGGACAGGCCGAAAAAATGAGAAAAAAAAATTCTCGTTCTTGACAGTTTCTACTCAAACCAACTAGGAATTAAATATTGCTAGAATGATGTTTTTTAAATTTTTATTTTTTATTTTTTTGCTATTTAATTTTTTGGAATTCTCTAGTTTAGGTCGGGTAGAAATGGTCCTGAACGAGTATTTCTTTTTCCCATCTTTTCGGCCTGTCCTGACCTGTATTGGCTTGAAAGAATGCTAGAATGATGTTTTTTAATTTTTTGAATTTTCTTGCTATTTTTTTTCATAATTCTTTATTTTGGGTCGGGTAGAAACGGTACAGAACAAGTATTTCTTTTTTTCATTTTTTTTTGGCTTGTCCCAACCTGTTTGGCTTGAAATAATGCCAGAATGATTTTTTTTTAATTTTTTGAATTTTTTTGCTATTTATTTTCAGAATTCTCTGGTTTTGGTCAGGTAGAAACGGTCCGAAACGAGTATTTCTTTTTCTCATTTTTTCTTCCTGTCCCGAACCTTTTTGGCTTGAAAGAATGCCAGAATGATGTTTTTTAATTTTTTGAATTTTTTTGCTACTTTTTTGGGAATTCTCTTATTTGGGTCGGGTAGAAACAATCCGGAACGAGTATTTCTTTATCTCATTCTTTCGGCCTGTCCCGATCCGTTTTGGCTTGAAATAATGTCCAAATGATGTTGTTCTTAAATTTTTTGGACGAATGTGCCCAGACTTTCCACAAAAATGGCAAACTCTTACAGGTCTATCATGCAACTTGTACTTAGGAGGGTTAGGAGTCTTAGGTTTAGACTCTTGAAGATCAATCCTAACCTTCCTAGAAGGAGTAACTTTTGCTGGTTTGACAATCTCGCTCACGAGAGGCTCAGAAGAAGAAACAAAGTTTATGGAATGATTCTTAGTCATAGAGATGCTATCTTCAAAACCTAGACCAGTTTTGTCTAAGGGAGACTTCTGAATACTCAACATGTGTTCAAGTTTGAAACTAGCGGACCTATTTGTTTGTCCTCTAAAAACAGATAATTCAAGTTTCAAATTTTTAACTTTATCAAGCAATAACATGTTCTCAGTCTTCACCTTATCAAGTAATTCATTAGTATCAAACAATTTCAAGAGCAAATTATTCTTATCAAGTTCAAGAGAAGCAATTTCTGTAAGCCTAAATCAACATTCATAGTATCCTTTGCGCAGCAACCTTGGAAAGCTTATTATAGGCTTCTTGCAAATCAGCATTCTTAGAAGTTCCCCATCAAAAGGGTTCTCATCAACAACAACACTTTCATCAACTACAGCAGTAGCTGTGAAAGTAATGAAGTTTCCATCTCATTATCAGAAACTTTATCATCACTAAGAGTTATAGCCATAGCCTTACCCTTTGATCTCAAGAATGTAGGACATTCTAATTTCACATGATCATACTTTTGACAACCAAAACATTGTTGACCCATAGAATTATTAGAGGTTTGACCTACTTTCTCTTTAGATTTTTCATTATTGTTCACCTTAGTGGGTTTATTCCTCCTAAAATTTCTAGGTTCAACATTGTTTTTACCTCTTACCCTTCTATTTTTGTTCTTAAGAAAGTTTCTAAACCACTATTATAACAAAAATACCCATGAAATCACTAGAATGACCAAAATTACCCCCCACTCCCCTAGAAAGAGTATGTGTATATTGCTGCATGTGTGGGGTGCTGATGATGAGTGCCTGTGGGCCTGATGAGCTATGCATGTGGTGCTACATATGTGTTGTGTTGAGGGGTGTGTGTGAGTTGTTGATGAGGGGTGCGTGTGTTGCTGATGGAGCATGCGTGCGTAGCTTATGAGTTGTGCATGTGTTAGTGTTGCCAGAGTGTACAATGAGATTGTGCTATAGATGATGTTGTAATTGCCTAGCTGGCATTGTATATTTGTATTTTAGTATAGCTACACTTGTATTGGTGATGTATCTACATCAGACTTATATTGCATTAGAGTTAGTTAATATAGTTAGTTCATTAGGATATGTTGGAGGGCTTAGCTGGCAAGGCGGTTACACAGCTAGCTTTGGACGATTAGGAAGTTGGTTATTGAGGGTATTAGACTAGGGAGATGAGGGTAGAAGGGTATGTACTGGATTGATGTCTTAATCACAATTTTCCTCTCAATTCTCTCTATATTCTTTCTATCTCTCTCTTCTTATCCTTCCTCTATTCTTGGAGGCCTAGTTGTCCTTAAATTCAACTACCAAACACCCAAATTCTTAGCATTTGGTATTAGAGCAAGGCTTTCCACGGCCATGGCTGAGACACATTCTACCACTGCTGTAACTTAGGAAACTTTTGCTTCACTTAGAATTGCGTCTGGTTATTATGCTAAAGAAATTTAAGAGATGCAAACCATCCAAGAAGTGTATACACGTACTTTGAATGAGATGAATCAGCAATTGACTATTCTTGTACACATGTGTGGTGGTTCTAATCAAGGAGGTTTGCCCCAATCTCCAACAAATGGGGAATCCAGATATGCTAATTCTTCAACATTGACTTTGTCTCGTCCTGTGAGGTTGGAATTCTCAAGGTTTTCTGGTGAAGATCTTGTAAGTTGGGTTTACAAAGCCAACCAATACTTCAAGTATTACATTACACCAGTTATGGAGAAGTATCAGCTAGCCTCGTTTCACATGGAAGGAGAGGCTGTGATATGGTTCTAGGATAGTGAAGAAGCAAGGATTTTTGTTGATTGGGAGTCATTGGTGCCACTGCCTATGATGACCCTATGGAAACTCTCACTAGGCTGAATCAAACTACTTCAGTTTCTTTATTTAAAGCTCAATTTGAGATTCTGTCTAATAGAATCAAAGGGTTGTTTGCTGCTCACAAGCTAAGTTGCTTCCTTAGTGGATTGAGGGAGGAGATAAGGCTGCCAATGAGGATGCTCAATCCCAAGTCCTTGAATGAGGCTTTTAGTTTGACAAAGATCCAAAAAGAATATAATTGGAGTTGTAAAAAGAATTCTAAGGTCCAAATGGATCAAGGGAAGCCTTCCATTTTGGGTGCTCCTCCTAAAACTCCTTCTCTGTTGGAATCTAAAGCTAGGCTACCCAATAAGAGAATTTCCCCTGCCCAAATGGAAGACAGGAAGAAGAAAGGATTATGCTATAATTGTGATGAGAAGTGGGGTCTTAGCCACAAGTGCAAGAATGCCATGCTCTTCCTTCTTGACTATGTGGAGTTCGCTCAAGAAAACAATTCTGGAGTGCATATTACAAAATTGATGGAAAGTGGAAGTTCAAACTAGGGGCATGCCCGTGTACACGCTATGTCACATCGTCTCGCATCGTCCCGCACTCCAGCAAAATTGGCTCGTGCCTTTTTCCATTTTTGTGTCCCTTAATTCATTCCATTATTTTAGAGGAGGATTCCAACAAGTGGTTCGGTGTTCCGAGCGTTTTTTATTTTTTTTTATATTTTTTTTATGATTTTTCATATTTTCTAGCTTTTGAAAATCATAAAAAATAAAATATGTTGAATCTGGCCTCCAAATTTTGACAGGTTAAAGGTTAGATTTTTCTTAGCATATGCACAAAAATTCAAGGCAAGACTCCAAGAATTACTCCAAAAAGTACGAATTATTCATTCTTAACAAATCAATGTTTCCTGGTGCCAGAGCAGATTTTTTTCCTAAGCGTTCTTTAGGGGGGAAGAGTAGGAGGTGTTTGAAGAAGCTATTTGGGCTTGGTAGCAACACCCCCCCCCTCCCCCCCCTCGTGCATTCTAGGGCCTTACCTGCATGCCCCCAGGGGCCTTGCTGCCTGCCCCTAGGGACATGCCAGCGTGCCCACACCAGCATGCCATAGCCTTGGCTACGTGCCTTGGCCTTGGCTACTACATGCCCTGGCCTTGGCTTTTGCATGCCTTGGGCTTGGTAGCATGCTTATGGGGGGCTGCATGCGGCAGGCAGTGGGCATCCCGGGGCATCCCAAGGGCATGCCTGCGTGCACACTGCGCCGCATCGTCCCGCACTCTAGTAAAATTGGCTTATTCTTTTTTTCCATTTTTCTATCCCTAAATTCATTCCATGATTTTAGAGGAGGACTCCAGCAAGCGGTTTGGTGTTTTGAGTGTTTTTGAATTTTTTATGATTTTCCATATTTTCCGGCTTTCGAAAATTATAAAAAATAAAATATGTTGAATTTGACATCCAAATTTTGACAGGGTGAGGTGGGATTTTTCTTAGCATATATGAAAAAGATTAGGTCAAGACTCCAAGAATTTCTCCAAAAACTACCCATTACTCCTCTTCAACAAATCAATGTTATGTTGTGTCAAAGCTGATTTCTTCCTAAGCGCTCTTTAGGGGGGATGAGGTATTCGGCGATGCATAGGGGCAACCCCTCTTGAGCTTGGTCACAGGTAGGCATGCTTATGATGAGCCTTAAGGAACCTAACCCCATGTGCTCCATGGTGTGAGGTAGGCCCTAAATGCATCTCTACGGTGGACCCAGGTTGGCATTTCACGTGTATGTGGTATAGCTGCGGCATGCTCTAGCAAGGCAGACGATGTTAGTTTCACCCATTGCCGTGCAGAGCAAGCCTAAGGTGATGATCAAACGCATTGTGAAAGCTCTCTTTGGTGTCACTTTTCCTCGAGGCCACACCCACACATGCCTAGTGGCGGGGGGTCGATGGTCTCAATAGCCGTGAGGTGGAGGGATGCATGCATTCTTGGTTTAGCTTAGGCACTCTATCGCAACGCGGATGGTTTTAGTTTCACCCATTGTTGCGTGAAGCAAGTTCCATGCAACTATTAGGCTTGTGTATGTCTTTCTTACTATGCGATTGAGTGGTAGCAGTGGTGGCAGTGATAATGGCAACGATGACAACGATGGTAGTAGTGTCCCTTGATGTCCCTTGTTGTTCTTGTGTGTGGTTGGTAAGCCATGCAAGCATGGTATAGCTTGGGAACGCTCTTACAAAGCGGACAGTGTTCGTTTCACCGATTTCTACGAGAAGCAAGTCCCATGGCGACCATCAAGCCTCTGCGTGGTTTAGTAGTGTTGTCCTTCACGCCCAACGATGTGGACTTGGCACAATTCGATGCTTCCTCATGCACGGCAGGCCTTGTGGCATGTTGTTGTGGGGGTGCGTTTGGTGGTGTTGTAGTCTAGGGTACGTGATAGCATGTGAGTGGTGGCAGGATTGCATGGCTTGGCGGGCTCCATACTCATGCATTGAACTATCCAGCGTGCTACCAATTAGCATTGTTTTGAGCATTGCTCGGACGTAATTCGGGTCCCTGTACTGCATACATGCCTCGAAGGTACTCGTCCATCTAGTTATTTGTTCCTAGTCGATGCTCTTTACGGGGTGTTGACAGGACCTCGAAGTCGTCCTTCTGTAGCACGCATGCCTCGTGGCCTCCGTAGGTGTGCTCGTGGCCTTTGATGCAGAACATCATGTGGGTTTGGGACCTCTAGCCCCCTTTGCCAATGTACCAAGCGAGCATCATTGCTCTGCCCTGCATGATCGTCGTGCTTGTCCGCACCCTTCCTTGCCTTTTGGTGAGCTAGGGCCTGGACGAGGAATGCTACCTAGTTGATCCTACCAGTAGTCATATGCTTGTCTCAAAGATTAAGCCATGCATGTGTTAGTATGAACTAATTCACACTATGAAACTGCAAATGGCTTATTAAATTAGTTATAGTTTGTTTGATGGTGCCTGCTACTCGGATAACCATAGTAATTTTAGAGCTAATGCATGCAACAAACCCCAACTTCTAGAAGGGATGCATTTATTAGATAAAAGTCTTACGTGGGCTCTGCTTGTTACTCTACTGATTCATGATAACTCAACGGATCAGACGACCATCGTGCTGGTGACGCATCATTCAAATTTCTGCCTTATCAACTTTCGATTGTAGGATAGTGGCCTACCATAGTGATGGCGGGTGACGGAGAATTAGGGTTTGATTCCAGAGAGGGAGCCTGAGAAACGGCTACCACATCCAAGGAAACTAACAGGCGTGCAAATTACCCATTCCTAACATGGGGAGGTAATGACAATAAATAACAATACCAGGCTCTCACAAGTTTGGTAATTGGAATGAGTACAATCTAAATCCCTTAACAAGGATCCATTGATGGGCAAGTTTGATGCTAGTAGTTGCGGTAATTCCAGTGTATATTTAAGTTGTTGTAGTTAAAAAGCTCATAGTTGAACCTTGGGTTGGGCAGAGTGGTCTGCCGCTAGTATGCACTGGTCTGCTCGTCCTTTCTACCGGTGATGCGCTCTTGGCTTTAACTAGCTCGGTCGTGCCTTCGGTGTTATTACTTTGAAGAATTTAGAGTGCTCAAAGCAAGCCTACGCTCTGGATTCATTAGCATAGGATAACATCATAGGATTTCGGTCCTATTCTATTGGCCTTCGGGATCAGAGTAATGATTAACAGGGACAGTCGGGCGCATTTGTATGTCATAGTCAGAGGCGAAATTCTTGGATTTATGAAAAACGAACAACTGCGAAAGCATTTGCCAATGATGTTTTCATTAATAAAGAATGAAAGTTGGGGGCTCGAAGATGATCAGATACCGTTCTAGTTTGAACCATAAACGATGCTGACCAGGGATCGGCGGATGTTAGTTATAGGACTTTGCTGGCACCTTATGAGAAATCAAAGCCTTTGGGTTCTAAGGGAGTATGGTTGTAAGACTGAAACTTAAAGGAATTGATGGAAGGGCACCACCAGGAGTGGAGTTTGCAGCTTAATTTGACTCAACATAAGGAAATTTCCCAGGTCTAGAGATAGTAAGGATTGACAAATTGAGAGTTATTTCTTGATTCTATGGGTGGTGATGCATGACCGTTCTTAATTGCTGGAATGATTTGTCTGGTTAATTCCGTTAACGAACGAGACCTCAACCTACTAATTAGCTATGTTGAGGTGACCCTCCACAGCCAGTTTCTTAGAAGGACTATAGCCGTTTAGGCCAAGGAAGTTTGTGGGAATAACAGGTAAGTGATGCCCATGTTCTGGGCCATACACACACTACATCAACTTACAAGGAATTCCTAGTAAGTGCGAGTCATCAACTTGCATTGACTACATCCCGCCCGTTGCTCCTACCGATTGAATGGTTCGGTGAAGTCCACTGAACCTTATCATTTAGAGGAAAAAGAAGTCGTAACAAGGTTTTTGTAGGTGAACCTACGGAAGGATCATTGTTAAAACCTGCACAGCAGAATGACTCGCGAACTAGTAATAACCGACGGAGGATGGAGGGGCACTCGTCGACCCTTCACCGCCCCCCCCTTGGTGGGGACCTCACGTCTCTTGCCCACAAACCGAACTTTAGCATGGAACGCACCAAGGAAATTGAACCAAGAAAGCCACGCTGGAGGCCTCGGACATAGTGCACCTCCAACGTTGGCGTCTTATGAATTATCCAAAACGACTTTCAGCAAAGGATATCTAAGCTCTCGCATCGATGAAGAACATAGAGGAATGATATACTTGGTGTGAATTGCAGAATCTCGTGAATCATTGAGTTTTTGAATGCAAGTTGTGCCCAAAGCCATTTGGCCAAAGGCATATTTGCTTGGGTGTTACGCATCATTGCCCCCCATACTTTGGTTTGGTTGGGTTGGAAGTTGGCCTTCCATATGTGCCCTCGCACGTGGTTAGCCCAAAAGAAATTCCTCGGTAATGAGTGCTATAACAATCGATGGTTAGCCCATCGCCTCAATGCACTCTTATAACCCTCACGTGTCACCTCGGCAATGCCTTAATGAGACCCTAGATCAGGTGGGACTACCCGTTGTGTTTAAGCATATCAATAAGCGGGATTCCCTTAGTAACGATGAGAAAACCGGGGATAGCCTAGCTTGAGAATCGGGCGCCCTCATGGGCGTCTTCGAATTGTAGTCTAGAGAAGCATCCTTTGCGGCAGACCGGGCCTAAGTTCCTTGGAAGGGGGCAGCAAAGAAGGTGAGAGCCCTGTTGTGCCCGGACCCTGTTACATCACGAGGCGTTGTCAGTGAGTCATGTTATTTGGGAATGCAGCCCCAATCGGGGTGGTAAATTCCGTCTAAGTTTAAATACGGGAGAGAGATACCGATAGCAAATAGTACTGGGAGGGAAAGATGAAAAGGACTTTGAAAAGAGAGTCAAAGAGTGCTTGAAATTATTAGGAGGGAAGCAGAAGGGGGGGCTGGCGATGTGCCTCGATTGGATGTGGAATGGCGACAACCAGCCTGCCAATCGACTTGAGGCATGGGCCGATGCAGGTTGCGACGGTAGCCTAAGCCCAAGTTGCAGTTATGTGTGTGGAGACGTCGTTGCTGCGATATTGGCTGGCAGCGTGTGCCTTAGCATCTGTGCGCTCCTGGCATCAGTTTGTGGGCTCCCCATTCGACCCGTCTTAAAACACGGACTAAGGAGTCTACCATGTGTGCGTGTCAACAGGCCAGTAAACCCATAAGGCGCAAGGAAGCTAATTGGCAGGATCCCCCTAAAGGTTGCACCATCGGCCGACCTTGATCTTCTCAAAAAGGTTCGAGTGAGAGCATACATGTTGGGACCCGAAAGATGGTGAATTATGCCTAAGCAGGGTGAAGCCAGAGGAAACTCTGGTAGAGGCCCGCAATGATACTGAAGTGCAAATCGTTCATCTGACTTGGGTATAGGGGTGAAAGACTAATCAAACCGTCTAGTAGCTAGTTCCCTTTAAAGTTTACCTCAGGATAGTTGGAGCCCACGTGTGAGTTCTATCGAGTAAAGCCAATGATTAGAGGCATCAGGGGCATAACACCGTCGACTATTCTTAAACTTTAAATAGGTAGGACAGCGCGGCTACTTCGCTGAGCTGTGCCAAGGAATCGAGAGCTCCAAGTGGGCCATTTTTGGTAAGCTGAACTAGCGATGTGGGATGAACTGGAAGTTGGGTTACGGTGCCCAATTGTGAGCTAACCTAGAACCCACAAAGGGTGTTGGTCGATTAAGACAGTAGGACAGTGGTCATAGAAGTCGAAATTCGCTAAGGAGTATGTAACAACTCACCTGCCGAATCAACAAGCCTCGAAAATGGATGACGCTGAAGCGCGCAACCTATAATTGACCGTCAGGGCAAGTTCCAAGCCCCGATGAGTAGGAGGGCATGGTGGTCACTGCCAAACCTGGGGCGTGAGCCTGGGTAGAGCGCCCTTCGATGTAAATCTTAGTGGTAGTAGCAAATATTAAAATGAGAACTTTAAAGGCTGAAGAGGGGAAAGGTTCCATGTGAACGACACTTGTACATGGGTTAGTCGATCTTAAGAGATGGGTGAAGCCCATCTGATAGTATGCTAAGCGCTAGCTTTGAAAAGGAATCGGGTTAAAATTCCTGAACCGAGGACATGGTGGTTGACGGCAACGTTAGGGAGTCTAGAGATGCTGGCGGGGGCCTCAGGAAGAGTTATCTTTTCTGTTTAACAGCCTACCCACCTTGGAAATGGCTCAGTCGGAGGTAAGGTCTAACGGCAGGAAGAGCACATCGCGTGGTGTTCGGTGCGCCCCCGACAACCCTTGAAAATCTAGAGGATTGAGTGCCTCCCACACTCGGTCATACTCATAACCGCATCAGGCCTCCAAGGTGAATAGCCTTTGGTCGATGGAACATTGTAGGTAAGGGAAGTTGGCTAAATGGATCTGTAACCTCGGGAAAAGGATTGGCTCTAAAGGTTAGGCACGGGGGTTCGAGTCCTAAACCCGTTGGCTGTCGGCAAACAGTCGACTCAGAACTGGTACAGACAAGGGGAATCTGACTGTTTAACTAAAACAAAGGGTCCGTTTGGTTCGCGTAAAATAATTTTCGGAAAATAGCCTATTTTTCAAAAATGCTATTTTCAGGAAAGGAAAATAGTTTCAAGTGTTTGGTTGCATTATGAAAATTGTGTGCAAAAAATATTTTCATGTGTTTGGTTATATTCTGAAAATGCTATTTTCTTACAATTTTTTCACATTTTCTTAGCCATTTTCTCACAATCCAAACATTTTTTATCACAAAAATTTTCAAAATCACAGCAAGGTAATCAAAAGCAGAAACAAAACCAAAGAAAAAAAATATCAAATCCGGTCAGACGCGATGGGTTCTGGGTTCGCATCGAAGACGATTGAAGGCGACGGCTTCTGGGTTCAATCGACGTGGTGCTCGGGGTTCGATCGGCAATGGCTTCTGGGTTCGCCGGTGCAAGATCGAAGGCGAGATCACGCGATCGAAGGCTAGATCGCGAGATCGAGCGAAGGCAATCGAAGGCAAGATTGACGCAGTGCGATCGAAGGCGAGATCAGCACGGTGCTCGGGGTTCGCCGGCGATGTCTCTGGCATGATCTGGGCTCCTTGGCGCGGTGCTCGTGCTCTCTTTCTCTCTCTCTCTGTCTTCGTGCTCTCTCTGTCTCTCTATTTTTCGAAAACTATTTGAAGTGAAAATAGAAGGGGAAATCATTTTTGCCTTTGACTCATGGTCAACTGAAATGATTTCCGGAAAATTGATTTTTCATGCGCAACCAAACACCCGAAATTACAGAAAAGCATTTTCGGAAATGATTTTCACCCAATACAAACGCAGCCAAAGCATTGTGATGGTCCCTGTAGATGCTCACGCAATATGATTTTTGCCCAATGCTCTAAATGTCTAAGTGAAGAAATTCAACCAAGCAACGACGGGTAACTATGACTCTCTTAAGGTAGCCAAATGCCTTGTCATCTAATTAGTGATGCGCATGAATGGATTAACGAGATTCCCACTGTCTTTGTCTGCTATCCAGTGAAACCACAGCTAGTACCATCGTGAGACAAGTTAGTTTTACCATACTGATGACAGTGTCGTAATAGTAATTCAACCTAGTACCAGAGGAACCGTTGATTTGCACAATTGGTCATCGCGCTTGGTTGAAAAGCCAGTGGTGTGAAGCTACTGTGTGCTAGATTATGACTGAACACCTCTAAATCAGAATTCGGGCTAGAAGCGACACATGCGCCTGCTACCCAATTGCCGACATGCAGTAAAGGCCTTTAGGCCTCCAGAGACATGTGTCTTTGGCCAAGCCCCTACAGCGGATGAGCCACATGGGCCACCATGAAGTATAATTCTCACCGAGCGGCAGGTAGAATCCTTTGTAGATGAGTTAAATACGCAATGGGATATTGTAAGTGGCAGAGTGGCCTTGCTGCCACGATCCACTAAGATTCAGCCCTGTGTAGCTTCGATTTGTTCCTCCCCCCTCTTCCATCCCTCTTCATAAAAATTCTTTGCCCCGTTCCCTTCGGAGGCTAACCCCCTACAGGGTTGCCTACCCAAATGAACCTATGTGCCCAAAGCTATTGGGGGTTTTTGCCTTTTTGCCGCAGCTGCAAGACTTGGCCTTACTTGCTTGCCCACCCACGGGGGCTACCTTTCCCTTCGCTATGTGCCCATGAGGGCTGCCTTGGCCTTGGCTGCATGCTCATGGGGGGTTGCCTTGGCCTTAGCAGTGTGCCTCTTGCCCATGAAAGGCTGCCTTTGCCTTGGCAGCATGCCTATGGGGTTACCTTGGCTTTGGCTGCATGCCTATGGGGGTTTCCTTGGCCTCAACTGCATGCTTTGGTCTTGCCTGCTTGCCCACCTATGGGGGCTACCTTGCCCTTCGCTGTGTGCCCATTGGGGCTACCTTGGCCTTGGTTGCATGCCCTGGCCTTGGCAGCATGCCCACGGGGGGCTACCTGGGCCTTGGCAGCATGCCTCTTGCCCATTAGAGGCTGCCTTAGCCTTGGCAGCATGCTTTGGCCTTGGCTGCATGCCCATGGGGGGCTGCCTTGGCCTTGGCTACATGCCCATAGGGGGGCTGCCTTGGCTTTGGCATCGTGCCTCTTACCCATGAGAGGTTGCGTTAGCCTTGGCGGCATGCCTTGGCCATGGCAGCATGCCCATGGGGGTTACCTTGGCCTTGGCTGCATGCTCTAGCCTTAGCTGCGTGCCCATGAGGGCTACCTTAGCCTTGGCTGCATGCCCTAACCTTGGCTGTGTGGCCATGGGGGCTGCCTTGGCCTTGGCAGCGTGCCTTGACCCTTGGCCTTGGCTGCTGCTTGCACTTGCCTAGGCAGCATACCTACAGGGGTTGGAAGAATTAAACATAAGTCCTTTGTAATTCTCATTGATTCAGGAAGTACTCATAACTTCATTGATGCTGCTTTGGTTTCAGAGATGCATATTCATGTTGATACTTCTTAAATTCTAGAAGTGAAGGTAGCTAATGGTGATTTGATTAAGACTTATGGTGTTGGTGAGGGAGTGCGAATCTTGTTGCAAGGGTATGAGTTCTTGGTACACTTGCATGTGTTGCCAACGAGGGGTTGTGATTTAGTTTTAGGAACTCAGTGGTTGGGAACCTGGGAGTGATTCAGTGGGATTTTAAGTTGCTTACAATGAGTTTTTACCATGCTCACAGGCAGGTTTTGTTGCAAGGGTTGAGAAGTGCACGGTCTCAATTGCAAGATGGTGATACTTTCTTGAGATAGTCAGTAAAGAGGGGATTTGTTATACATATCTCAATTCAGCCTCACTTGCTGTCTGCAGATTGTCAGGTTTAGTTGCATGAAGAAATTGCTACTTTGTTACTTGAATTCAAGTATGTATTTGCTACTCATGTAGGGCTACCTCCCTTAAGGGATCATGAACACCAGATCAGCTTGAAGAAAAGAGCTCAAGCCATTTGTCAGAGGCCTTACAGGTATTCCTACTATCAAAAAAATGAAATTGAGAAAATTGTTAAGGAATTGCTGTCTGTGAGGTTTATCAAAAATAGTAGTAGTCATTTGGCCTCACATGTTCTTCTAGTTAGGAAGGCTAATGGCTCTTAGAGAATGTGTGTTGACTATAGGGCTTTAAATCAAGAGACCATTATAAATAAATACCCTATACCTATCATTGATAAGTTGTTGGATGAATTGTTTGGTGCTACTGTTTTTTCTAAACTTGATTTAAGGTCTGGTTACCTACAGATTAGAATGAAGGAGGAAGACATTCCTAAGACTACCTTTAGGACTTATGAGGGTTATTATGAGTTTTTAGTGATGCCATTTGGTTTAACCAATGCCCCTTTAACTTTTCAATCACTCATGAATTCCATTTTTAAACCCTTCTTAAGGAAATTTGTCTTGGTATTTTTTGATGACATTTTTGTTTATAGCAAGGATCTGATTGATCATGTGGGGCATCTTGCTTTGGTGTTAGAGACAAGTTAAACATCAATTGTATACTAAGCAATCTAAATGTGTGTTTGCTTGTAAGGAAGTGGAGTATTTTGGTTATCTCATTTCAAGTGAAGGGGGCTCTTTGGCTTAACTAGCTATTATGGGAAGTTTGTAAAGGATTATGGCCAGATTGCAGCCCCTTTGACAGCCTTGTTAAGGAAGGATTCCTTTGTTTGGACTTTTGAAGCTTCTCATGCTTTCTAACTCCTTAAGGATGCCATGTCAAATCCACCTGTGTTGGCCCTGCCTGACTTCACCAAGCCCTTAATTGTAGAGTGTGATGCATCTAGGTTGGGTGTTGGGGATGTCTTAATGCAGAACCATAGGCCAATTGCCTTTCACATTCAGGCTTTAAAGGGTAAAAATCTTGCCCTTTCCATTAATAAAAATGAATTGATAGCATTGGTGGTGGCAGTGAAGTAGTGGAGGCCTTATCTACTTGGGAGACCTTTTGTTATCAAGACAGACCATCAAAGTCTGAAATATTTGTTAGAACAGAAGACTAGAACTCCTGCTCAGCAAAAATGGATCACCAAGCTTCTTGGTTATGCTTTAATAGGTTAGTATAAGCATGGCAAGGAGAATTTGGTTGTTAATGCACTGTCTAGAAGAGTGGATTCTGTGGATGTTGCTACTGATTTGATGGTGTTGGCACCTTATGCATCATTTCCTTTCCCACTCCCACCTGGCTTGATGATCTCAAATCAAGTTATGTGACTGATCCTACTATTCAGAAAATCTTTCATGCCATTCAGTCCGAGCAAAATGTTCTTGTTACTTTTACCCTTTGCAATGATTTGTTTTTTTATAAGGGAAGATTGTACTTGGGAAGGTTTGCTTAGAATTTAAAGGCTATTGTATTGCAACAAGTGCATGCTAGTATTTGAAGTCCTTCCATAGGCTCAAGAAAGACTTTTATTGGACTAGTATGGTAAAGGACTTGAAGCGGTTTGTAAGGGAGTGTGATGTTTGCCAAAAGTTGAAAAGTGATACTTGTTTTCCTACTGGATTGTTGCAACCCTTAACTATTCCAGATAGGCATTGGCTTGATATTAGTATGGATTTTATGGATGGTTTGCCTAAGTCTCAATAGAAGTCAATGGTGTTTGTTATGGTGGATAGGCTCACTAAATATGTTCACTTCATTCCCTTGACTCACCCTTACATTGCTGCCAAGGTAGCTCAATTGTTCATGTAGTTTGTCTTTAAGTTACATGGTATGCCTTTTATCATTGTAAGTGACAGGGACCCAATGTTCACCTCTAAATTTTGGTTTGAATTGATTAAATTGCAAGGGATTGGTTTGGCTATGTCATCTTCTTATCACCCTCAAACTGATGACCAAACTAAAGTGGTGAACAAGAGTTTAGAACACTATTTGAGGGCTTTTGCTACTTACAGACCTCATTCTTAGATGGACTGGCTTCCTTTGGCCGAGTTTTGGTTTAACACTAACTTCCATAGTTCTCTTAACCTCACTCCTTTTGAGGCTCTTTATGGACATCCTCCTTCTAAGGTTGTGGATTATGTTCCAGGAAGTACAAGGGTGGTAATTGTTGATTCATTTTTGAAGGATAGGTAGCAGCTTTTATCCTTGCTTAAGCATAATTTGACTGTTGCTCAAGAAAGGATGAAGTGGTTTATTGACAAAAAGAGAGTAGATAGGTCCTTTGATGTGGAGGACTGGGTTTATCTCAAGCTACAACCTTACAAGCAGGCTTCTGTCCAATCCAGGAAGTTTGGAAAGCTAGCTCCTCATTTCTATGGCCCTTTTCAAGTTTTACAGAAGGTTGGAGATGTCTCTTACAAGCTTGATTTTCCTATAGAGTCCCAAATTCATCTTGTGTTCCATGTTTCAAACCTCAAGGCTAAATTAGGTGCTAATGTGGTTCCTAGACCTTCCTTTCCTATTGTGAATGTGGATCAGATTCTTGATCCTGAACCTGTGGCTATTTTGGCTACTAGATCCCATCAATTGAGAAACAGGCTTATCACTCAGGTGTTGGTCCAATGGCAAGGTGAGAGCATGGATGGTGTTACTTGGGAGAGTTTGTTTGATTTGCAGCAACAATTTCCACACCTTGTGGGCAAGGTGCTTTGAAGGGGAGGGAATTGTTAGGAGTGTGAGAGTATGTGTATACTGCAGCATGTGTGGGATGCTAATGATGAGTGCATGTGGGGTTGATGAGCCATGCATGTGGTGCTGCATATGTGTGGTGTTGAAGGGTGTGCGTGAGTTGTTGATGAGGGGTGCGTATGTTGCTGATGGGGCATACGTGCGTAGCTGATGAGGTGTGCATGTGTTAGTTGCCAGAGTGTACAATGAGATTGTGCTATAGATGATGTTGTAATTGCCTAGCTGGTATTGTATACTTGTATTTTTGTATAGCTACACTTGTATTGGTGATGTATCTACATCAGACTTGTATTTCATTAGAGTTAGTTAATATAGTTAGTTAGTTAGGATATGTTGGAGGGCTTAGTTGGTAAGGTGGTTAGATAGCTGGCTTGGGGCGGTTAGGAGGTTGGTTATTGAGGGTATTAGACCAGGGAGATGAGGGTAGAAAGGTATGTACTGGATTGATGTTTCTTAACCACAATTTTCCTCTCAATTCTCTCTATATTCTCTCTATCTCTCTGTTCTTATCCTTCCTTTGTTCTTGGAGGCCTGGTTGTCCTTGAATTCATCTACCAAACACCCAAATTCCTAGCATGCCCCAAAACTTCAAAACAACCAAAAATACAAAGAAACCACTTGAATGAACAAATTATCCCGAAACCTCTCAAATGACCAAAAAATTCTTGAAAATAGTAAAATGACCAAAAAACCCCAAAAACTCTATTAAAAAAAAAAAAAAAGACCCGAAAACTTGTAAAAGGATTAAAATGATACCTCCAAAATCAGAAAATGACCAAAATGCCCTAAATTCCTCTAGAATGAGCAAATAGACGCTGAAACCTCTAAAATGACCAAAATACCATGAAGCTGCTAAAATGATCAAAAATACCCCAAAACTTATAAAATGATTAAAATACCCCAAAATTGCAAAAATGACCAAAATGACATCAAATCCTCTAGAATGAGTACGAAAACCTAAAACTTCTAAAATGCCTAAAGTATCTTGAAACTATCTGAATGAAACTTTTAAAAGGGCCTAAAATACTCAAAACCTTCAAAATAACCAAAATTTTCGAGTTATATTGTGTCATTAAGTGGTTTCTGGGGTATTGCGTTCGTTTTTAAGGTGTTAGGATTTTCTTTGACCATTTTAGAATGACCAAAATGCCCCTAGAACTTCTAAAATAATCCCATTTTTTTCTTTTTTTTGGGAACTTGGTGCACATCACAAAACTAGAGTAAGGAATAATGAACACAAAAGGAACAAGATAGGATGATAACAAGAAACAAAAGATAAACGGATAGTAAACTGATTTTAGAACCTATGCTCTAATACCAAATGATGTTAACCTCAATCGATACGCCTTGAGACCCAACAAATAATATTGGAATACATGCCTAAAAAAGCTAAAATTTAGATTTTGATAGAAACCACAACCCAATGTTTACAAATGAAACGTCAACCAAAGGTATAAGTAACCAACCTTGACCTAGTGATTATAATTGAATCATGAACTGAAGGTATATAATTTGAAAGCCACAAGGAAGAATTCCTGCTAAGTTCACAGTTCTTGAATAACCAAAAAAAAAGCAAAAACTCATGCTTTTTTAGATTTTTATTCAATTATCTTCCATTACAATGAGTGCACGCTATTTTTAAGACATAACTTAAAAAAAAAAAAAAAAGAAAAAAAAAGAGGAAAATATATAATAATAAAAAAATTACTAAGTAATAGAAGTCCAAATTAAGGTTGATTTGGTCTGAAATTAGCAGCTCCAAAATAGGAAAATAGCTAGAAAAATGTACTAAATAATAGAAGCCTAAAATTAAAGTGGATTTGGTCTGAAATTAGTAGCTCTAGAATAGGAAAAATTTCTATTAATTGGTATGGAGTTGGAAAGTTAGTCAGCTATTAATCCACACCATAAATTATGCCCAATTAAGCCAGATCAACCCTATCAGTCATTAATCCACACCATAAATCACGCCCAATTAAGCCATATCAACCTTATCAATAGCTTGGATTAAATTTATTACGCCTTCATCTTCCTTTGGGCCGAGCTCGAAATGTCTTGTGTTAGAATCAACCCAAATCTCTTGAATCAGCCCATTAAGTGCTTCTTTGATCTTTTTGGATCTTGCTCTAGTAATAGGCCCAATTGGTACAACCAATGGATTCTTTAATGGTGCTTATTCATACTCGAAATCTCTCAAATGAACAAAATACACTTGAAACCTTAAAAATGACTAAAATACCTCTAAAACCTCCCAAATGATGAAATTACCCCCAAAATAACCCTGAAACCTCCCAAATGACCAAAATACTAGAATGACCAAATCCCCCCCCCCTCCAATCCGAAACCATTAAAATGAAAAAAATGCCCCAAAACTTCAGAACAACCAACAATACATCAAAACCACATGAATGAACAAATTATCACGAAACCTCTCAAATGACAAAAAATACCTCAAACATAGTAAAAATGACCAAAAATCTTTTGAAAACTCTAGAAGACAAAAATACCCCCAAATCTTTAAAATGATTAGAATAATTCCCCAACAATCACAAAATGACCTCGATTCCTCTTGAAGGAGCAAAAAGACCTTGAAGCCTTCAAAATGACCAAAATACCGCGAAATCACTAAAATGATAAAAAATATCCCAAACTTGTAAAATGGTTAAATTACCCTCAAAATCGTAAAATGACATCAAATCCTCTAGAATGAGCATGAAAACCTGAAACCTCTAAAATGACCAAAATATCCCGAAATTATCTAAATGACTAAATACCTTGAAACCCCTAAAAGGACCTAAAATACTCGAAACCTTCAAAATAGACAAAATTTTTAGGTTATATTGAGCCATTAAGTGAGGGGTATTGTGGTCATTTTTGAGGTTTTGGGTTATTTTTAACCATTTTAGAGGCTGAAGAGTATTTTGATCATTTTAAATATTTTAACATATTACAGTCATTTTACAGATTTCAAGGGAATACTAGTCATTTTAGAGGTTTGGGAATTAACCAGAACAATTATTATTATTATTTTTTTAAGGCCTATCCCAACTTGGTTTGGCTAGAAATGAAGCTAGAATGATGTTTTTTATTTTTTTTTTACTAGTTTTTTTAATAATTTTTTTTGGGAATGCAAGCCCGGGTTGGGCAAAAACGGTACCCGAAATGAAATTTTTTTTTTTTTTTTCATTTTTAGCCTATCCCAGCCCGGTTTGGCTATAAATGAATCCAGAATGATTTTTTTTTAATTTTTTTTTTTAAATTTCTTTGGGGAATGCTCTAGCCTAGGTTAGGCAGAAATGGTACCTGGAATGAATTTTTTTTTCTCTCTTTTTTGGCCTGTCTAGGCCTGATTTGGTTAGAAATGAATGCCATTTTTTTTTAATTTTTTTTATTTTATATTTTTTGAATTTTTTTGGAATGCCCCAGCTTGGGTCGAGTAGAAACGGTACTTGGAACGATTTTTTTTCCTCTTTTATAGCCTATCCCAGCCTGGTTTGGCTAGAAATGAAGCCAGAATGACATTTTGTTTTTAATTTTTAATTTTTTTTTACCTTTTTTTTTGGGAATGCTTCACCCCAGGTCTAGCTGAAATGGTACCCAAAATAATTTTTTTTTTCTTTTTCAACCTGTCCTAGCCCAGTTTGGTTATAAATTGTTGGGATTAGTATCCTAGAATCCTATTGTATGATGTTATGTATGGTATTATGTATGACATTATATTTGACATGATGTATGACTTAATATTATAATTAATATAGTTGTTTTATTATCATCTAAAATAATGGTAATATGAATATTCAGACATTATCATATAGTCCATGAGATGTATAGTATGTAATTTATGTGAAACAGAAGATATAAATCACAAATTCTTTGTAAACTCAGAATTTTAGTTCGTAGTCGATGATGAAATTGGACATTTCATCTGTGAAGACTATAACATGTCAACTAAGATGATTTGTCTTGATCATGGAAGTGGTGACTTCTAGTTAATATGTTGATATGTTTTAAAAGTTAAGACATATTGAATAGGACCACTGTAAGATTTATTATTCTTCTAATGACTGTCAATTGAATGTTAAATCTCACGACTTATATTTACATGAACTTTTAATCTTGAGAGAATAATGAACCTGATCATGAAGTGTATGTTACTTTGATATATCAGGAGTGAGATCTAAAGTAACGGTTAAAACCTCAGTATGCTAGGCACCCACATTTAGTGTTGATGGAACATATATTCTCAAGATGGAATTCATAATTTCTTAACGAAGATATAAAATATTCCCTTGAGATAAGTTTAATGGGTTCAGTTATTCAGAGAGTTAAGCCTAATTACTTTGGTAAGAAATTACTAAAGTATATATTTATGAAATTGGATTTCATAAATATATAATAAATAACTTAAAAGGATTAAACCAGGTACTTAAGGATTAAGATGTAGTAATTTGCAAAGTGGCAATTTACATTCATGATTTTGTATTATTACGAATATTTTTATGAAGGAGTTGCATGTATAATAAAGTATTGGGATATAATTTATTAATAAGGCTTGGAGTGCAATTATATTTATATAATAGTATTAAATATAATTAATGGTAACTTTGGATTTGTTAAGAGTTGACAAAAAATTTTTCTATTGGTATCCTGAACATAATATAAAAACATGGTTAAATTTAATTGGGCGACCTAAGATATAACATTTAAGGAATTATATCTAAGTTTTACCTAAAATTAAAAAATAAAATAAAAACTGGATAAGATTATGCAGATGCTTGTATGTCATTTCATCTCAACAAATAAACATATATGAAGCATAAATAGCAATATGTGCCCTTACGAAATAGAATTCTAATTAGCCAAATCACATAATATATTGGAGTTTATTGCAACAGAAGTGGGAATAGGTTTCCTACAAATATATAACATGGTCACATATTGCCGATGAGACTAGGAGTGAAAATTCATTACAAACTTGAATGTGTGTGTGTGTGTGTGTTTTTTTTTTTTTTTTGGTTTAAACATTTCAAATTTGGAGAACTTTAGCAATCAATTTCTCCATGTTTTTGTACGAAGAACCGCCAGGTTTCGTAGCCTCCTCTGCCTTGGTCTTCAACTCTATTACGTTCTTCTTCATTTCTTTACCCTTTTCACCATCCATTAATTCTCTCGCAAGTTTCTCTACTACATCTCTTTGAACATTATTATCAATCTCCATTCCAATGCCCCACTCAATACAACTGTACCGACAATTTGTGTGTTGCTCAGCAAAGAAAGGCCAAGAGAGCATTGGCACTCCACCACACACACTTTCAAGTGTAGAATTCCACCATGTGTTACAAAACCTCCTATTGATGGGTGCTTTAGGATTTGTTCTTGAGCACACCAAGTTGCTAACATGGCTCTATCCTTCGTTTTAGTTACAAATTCAGGAGGAAGAATAGCTAAATCACCTACCACAAGATCTGGTCTTATAATCCACAAGAATGACTTTTCACTATTTGCTAACCCCCAAGCAAACTCAATGAGTTGTTGAGGCGTCATAATAGTTATGGTACCAAAATTAACATACACTACAGAGTTGGGTTCTTTTGAATTTAGCCATTCCACACAACCTGGTTGTTCTTTCCATAGATTGGAATCTATTGATTTCAAATTTTCATCCTTAATTTGATTAGCAAGCAACACAAGTGGTCCAATAGTATATATACGAGGAAGCATGGAGGATAGATGCATCCAACGCATCTTGTTCAAAGGTGTCGAATGTGTTTAAAATGATACCTGAAGCTCTTGAAGCTCTCTCTGTTTGGCATATAAGGTAGTTAAGACTAACATCGTCCTGATTTGTAGTTCTAATGAAACTTGGAAGATCCTTAAGGCAAATATTTTTCATCCCAGGAATCCAATCTATTTTAGTTTCCAAGTATCCATTTGTTAGATAGCTCACATTTGAAATTCACACAAAAATAAAGTGCTCAAATGTTAAAATATTAAAACTAACATACAAATTTTCAGTGTATGCTAATTTGATATGATAATTCAATAGCTATAGGGTGTATTTGACATAAAGAAAATGTTAATGCAGATAGATTATATATTTACACACATAATGGTTGATCTATGAGGGATATTGATTATGCTTGAATTAAATTATTCATATGCCTTATTTCAAGGCATAATAAGGGGTCATGACTAAAATATGTACACAACAAAACATAAAGAACATATTCATTAAGCATTCTTACACATGTACATATTTATCCAAGCATGTGCATATACAAAACAGGTACATATACTAACACTAGTTACATAGCCACGTTAATATATTGATATTTTTGCTGAATACGTTAATAAATTGATGTGAATCCTTATGTATGTGATATGTCTCATGGTCACCTTTAACTATTGCTAAGATTTTCAAGCCTCGGTAACAGTTTTCCAAAAATGTTCATGAACTAACTCTCTCTCTCTCTCTCTCTCTCTCTCTCTCTATATATATATATATATAAAGTCAAGCAAATATCTCGTTTTCTGCCGTGACTCACTTGCCCAAGTAAAAAATGTTTTTGCTTAATCTTTTCTCGCAAAACGTGTACTTATAGATTGGGATGTTAAACGATGTATTTATTTTCTTTTGTTCTCTCTCTCTCTCTCTCTATATATATATATATATAAAGTCAAGCGAATATCTCGTTTTCTGCCGTGACTCACTTGCCCAAGTAAAAAATGTTTTTGCTTAATCTTTTCTCGCAAAACGTGTACTTATAGATTGGGATGTTAAACGGTGTATTTATTTTCTTTTGTTTTCGTTTTTTGTGAGAATCATGTGGTGGTAAGAGTGTATTTCACGTGAGCGCTTAAAGAAGAAACATATTTTTTTACACTAGTTTACATTGACTATTTCATTCATGAAAGTTCAATATGGGAATGAAACACGCTTGAACATTTAGACCCCAAAATATAAAAATATCAATTCAAATTTTATATCAAACAATTAATGTACGGAACATGATAATAAGCCAATAACAGAATTGATAGACAATCTAAGCCAAATATAAACACATACACAGCAGTAAATATAAAACAAAGATAAAGGGAAGAACGATGCAAACACATGGACAACACACAATGTGTTATCGAAGAGGAAACCGAAGTCCTCGACGTAAAACCTCTCTGCCGCCCTCCAAGCGGTGATAAAATCCACTAAAGAATGTAGTTGGGATACATGAACAGCAGAAGACCCTCCAAGCCTAATCTACCCAGGTACCTAAGCCCTCCAAGCTTCTTGCTCCAACGAGGTTACGCCGAACCTATTTCTTCTTTAGCTTTCCGGATTCCGCTACTTGACCATAGCATCAACCAATGTATATTGGTTCCTTCCAAAGTGCTTCCCTCAACACCAAATAAACCTTCTCACAGACGTGGGTGTGGTGAGATAAGGATTTGGTAAAAAACCTCTCAAGGGTATGACAATGGAGAGGAAGAGAATAGAGGAATTTGTAGAGTTTCTTAGATGAAGATTGGGGATGAGGCAATCTTGTTTTTCTCTAGAGTTTTCTCTCACAAAATTCTCTCTGGAAGCTCTCTCTACATTTAGTGGGTATAATGGTCTATATATAGTGAGGTGATATGAGAATACGAAGAGACACATTTTTGCCAAACAGGGTAAATTGACGGCTTGGTCTCGCGGCTTGTCCAAGTCGAAAAATCAAGTCGCGACGTAATGGCCTGGCCAGCCTAGGACTTTTGTCCTGTAGTGCGACAGCTAGCGCGACCCTTCAGCTTCCCTGCGTGTATCTCACATGCCTGAAGTTGGCGACTTGCAGCCGCGAGTCCTAGCTGCGAAACTCTGCTTCTTTGCACATACTTGAACTTTTCTTCACAGCTTCTCACACACTACCCTTACAATAATCCCACCTAAATACAGGGTTACTAAGTGCTTAAATTACAAGCAAATTGACACGGAATAAAGCCAACACGATGGTTGATAATTTTCAACCTTACAATCTCCCCCTTTGGCTATTCCGTGACAAAACCCTAAAACAAACTCTAGACTTAATGCGTGAGTTGGGAACAGTTGGAAAACTCACTTACACCTAACTCTAGAATCTGCGAAGCTTTAGAACCATAAGAACAAGTAACTCTTGAAACACAACAACACAATAAGCTCATTGTATACAGAAACTTGTAATGCATATGGAGCAAGCACAATGCGATCATGCACAATGGAATAAAGCAATAAATCATGGGAAGACCAAAACAGGTAATCACTATAGCCAAGTGATCACAATGCTCATTTACACTTGAAATGAACATCCGGACATTCAAGACAATAAACACAAGGTAAATTGCTTGAATGACCAACACTCAACCAATGCACAATACATGAAGTATGTGCATCTAGGAACAATCCTACAACGAGCACAAGAGTGACAGTACTTAGAAGAAAATACAAGACATTTAGTTGAAAGTACTGATTTAACAAAGCACAAAGGCTGCATAAAGCATGGCACAAACCACAAAGGCCTACAAATTGTGCATAAACAAACCCTTAAAGCTTACATAAGCAACATGGGTACAGAACCACAACATAAAGTGCTGAAACTGAATAATATCATATTATATATGCTGAAATAAACAACTACCACCATAGTATTTTGAGTTATCAAAGTTTTATATACAGAAAATCAAATGAAAAAGAAATGATGAAGAAATCTCCCTCTCAAAACGAGCACTCCCCCTCAAGAGCTGCCCCCAAAAGTTCTCCCCCTTTTTGACACGAATTGCCAAAGGGTCAGTGCTGCAATTTTGAGAAAATGCCATCAACTTGAGCTGCCAAGACATCAATTTGGTCCTGCATAGCGGCCAATCTCTCTGACTTCTTTCTCTGGCCATCACTGAGGGTCTTCTCCACTTCCTCAAGATGTTTGTGGAGGTTATCAAAGAACATTTTCAACTTGTTAGGCTGAGGAGCAGACTGTGGTTGTGAAGTGCTTGGTTGCTGTGAAGTATGGATGGTATGGACAGGTGAATCTGGCTCAGGAGTAGAAGAGGTAGCAGAAAATAGATGTGCACTCTTTGGTGTTTTGGATGAATGACTCCTGCTGGCTTGTAGAGTGAACATAGAGATTGGTCGAGGACGAGCAATCATGTTCCCAACTGAGGGAGGAGTAACACTTTCTCTTAGAACGAACTTCATAATAAGACAACAGAATGGAAGGCACCCTCGTGCTACTGTTCGGGTTGCTGTCTTTCTTATGATGTGATAAATATGAACACAAATGTCAATGGTAGTGCCTGTGATGAGATCACATAGAAATTGTGCCCTTCCAAGGTTTATATACACCGTGTTGGTCAATGGATAGAGATTTGAGAACATGATCAGCTTCAACGTTGTCAAATCAGGTGAAAACTTAGTAGTACTAATGGATGTGCCGGTACTGGAAATGTCATGGTCAGGACTAAGAACTTGGAGAATGTCCTGAATTACTAGAGTACGATCATTATACGGAGTTAGATCGGTATCCGCAGGTCGTGTGATTTTGAGAAGGTCGCCTATGGTGTCTGGACTAATGATGAACTATGTTCCTTTTACCAGACAATGTAGTTCTGTCTCAAGATCAACTGTGTTTGTAAAACACTCCTTCACTAGTTCAATCATTGGATCAACAAAATTTCCAAATAATGCTGCCCAATCTTTTGCCACGAAGATCCGATGGACAAAAGTGGTGTCCAGAGTATCAAATCTGACCTCCCGTTCTACTATAGGAGTTCCCCGGTCAAAAATGCTTAAGTAAGCATCTCGGTGTTGAGGAGTTCTAAACAACTCAATATTGAGTTCAGTAGATGGCTGTGAAGAAGACCGTGTTCTTTTTGCAACAGGTAATGTGTTCTCTTCTGTCATAACCTCTTTTCCTTTAGAGGATCGTCGAGACATCTGTAAGAGAACAAACACACAACAAAGTACCAGATGCAATACCACAAGGAACCAACATCAACTTGATTAGATTCAGTTAAGAATGTGGGGAAAAATTTCACTTAATCACAAACACGAGAATCAGATTAATCATTAAGAGAACAAATGGTTAAAAAGATACACACTCCACACTGAAGCACAAAAACATCCCATGGAGCACAAACTCTGTAAAGACTATAGAACCATAGACAAAAGACCCAAAGCCACAAACCGAATGCACCACATAAACCCCAAACCCATATGTCAAATGAGTAAAGAGAAACTCTATCAAACGAATAATGTTCAGACAAGAGACAAGCATACTGAAGCACAGACAAGATAAAAAAAATCCAGCAATCAAAGACAATAACCTCAAACAAACATATTCACCATATTAGGCAAACCCATTTTTGAACATAGTATATCGCAAAACACATGTGCAAATTTCAAAACAAGAAGGTAAAGGTCAACATAGAAACAAAATGAAATGAGGGAAAGAAAACCCATACCTTATTCTTGATGTTTGATGAAGACATGATGCAGAAAATGAAAGCTTTTTCAAAGAACTATGGAGTGTAGAGAAAAGATATTGAGGAGAAGATGAACAGACACTGAACTTTGAGGGAAAAAAACTAAAAAACAGTTTTAAAATTTGTCTTTAAAACGCAAAACACGCGTTTTTCGCGACTGGATCAAGTCGCCAGTAAGTCGCCAGGTTAAGCCGCGAAACACTGTGAAGAGACAAAACTTGAGAAATTTCTCTAAGTGTTTTTCGCGACTGGACGGTCTACCCACGAGATAGCCGCAATATGAGCCTCGAAATTCTCTGAGTACTTCTCGCGACTAGACCTTCCACCCGCGAACCAGTCGCCACACTGACCCGCGAAAATAAGAAAAACTCAAATTTTGGAAAAAATTTCTAAGTCTTTTTCGTGATTAGAGCATTACTCGCCAATTAACGCGAAAGATCTCTGAGTGATCTCGCGACTGGGACATGCAACTGGGCCAACCCGCGACTTAGTCGCCAAAATAGGGCAACACTGTTTTTTGAAATTTTTGACATTTTTGTAAAATCAAAGTACTTTCCAAAAACAAATCAAAACACTCAAAAGTCTTTTTGTGTTTGACCAACAAAGATTGAGCATGTGAAAACACATTTAATCAAGTACAATCACACATATGAATATGACATTCATTGAACATACACTTGTGTGTTGTGTGTAGATATCAAAAATGAGATAGTCCTTAGTCCAATGTGAAGCTTCAATGATCAATTCAATCAAGGCATACACAACTAGCACTAGATAATGTGATCTATCTCAATTATAGAAACATGCATATATGACCTCCCACATGTACTTGATAACAATTCTTTGAAACTTTACATTTGGCTCCAAATTTAACATATCATTTGCAATTTTTGAGCAAAGAAAATCTCAATGAGAGATAGATGCCTGAAATTTTTGATATTTCAATTGATGAGTTAGCCTTAGGCTTTTTAGGGCATCATTCATACTTTTTATTTTGGTCGCTTTCCCTTTTTCCTAGTCGAATACTAGTTTGTGCGACAGGCTTTTGCAGCTTTTAGAGAGCTCTTTTAAGCATAAAAATAAAAAGTGGGAAGATATATAGACATGAGTCTATGCATGTCTCAAGATCAACAAAATCATTCACTAATCATTCATGACAAGGTTGAAGATCTATTTACAACAGTCACATAGATTTCAGAATTTCTTCCACAATGATATGAGTGCATGAGAGACAAGCTAAGCTCGTTAAATGCACAAAGTCATAAGTACAAAGGTACAAGGCAAAACATGCTTTGAGACAAAAACTCAACAAAGTGATCAAACTTTTTGGATTTTCTATTTTTATGTGTTTTTGGATTTTTGACACAAAAATAGTAAAAGATTTATCAAAAACATAACATAAAGAACAAAGTAAAACATTTGAACCAAAGACAAACAAAGCCTAAAAACTAGCAAGAAGCACACAAACAAGCATATACACACACATGGGAAGTATTGATGCATGGACACATTGTAATGCTTATGTATGAGTACCCTTCGTCACCCACACGTCACGTGCGTTTGGGATGATATCCTTGACGGATCGGGTACAAGTGTTAGGACTTTCTAACCTTCTGGTGAAACTCTCAAAGCAAGTGGTGAAGGCACCGATCATTTTCTTCACATCCGTCATACCTGGATCACGTTTTTGGCTTCTTGGTTGCTCACCACCCCAAGTCCTCATATCATTTCTTCTTCCTCGTGACCGAGGAGCACTTGCATTGTTGTCTGCTCTCAACTTTTGACAGTTGGGTCTG
Source organism: Quercus suber (assembly GCF_002906115.3). Classification (NCBI taxonomy): domain Eukaryota; kingdom Viridiplantae; phylum Streptophyta; class Magnoliopsida; order Fagales; family Fagaceae; genus Quercus; species Quercus suber. The sequence goes on from NW_027069710.1 coordinate 637,138, forward strand.
GTATGTCCTTGCAATCCGTAATAATGACAAACATACTCCGTTCTAGGACCCTGCTGCTGTCTTGGGAGTGATCTTCCTCTAGCTCCATATCTGGATTCTGATTCATTACTAGATTTATGTAATACCCGTTGATCAACCACATTCTTCTTCTTCTTAGCTTTGATTTTCTCAGGACTGAACCTATCCACAGTCGTCTCCTTAGCCTTTACAAACTTTACTTCTTTGGTGACATTTGCTAATAAGCTACTTCCTCCGGTGTATCCCAATCCGGATTTGTCTGAGGCATGTTTTTGAGATGAAATAACATCATTTAACTTCCTGGAGGAGACCCTATCTATCTTGGCATGAGCTTCCACTACCTCTTGCTCAAGGAATCTCACTTTTGTGTAAACTTCTGACAGCTCACCATTAAGTGCTTCAATCTCACATTTTGCCTCCTTGTATCATGCCGGGAGACTTTTGTAATCTTCCTCAGCCCTCTTCATCTTCTTAATGGCTGCATTAGCCATCTTAGCATATTCACCGGTCTTCTCAAGGAGTGAGTTGTAAGTCTCTTGCAATCCCACTGCTTCTCCAACTTCCTCATCTTCAGACTCCTCGACTATTCCAATAGACTCCAAATCAGAATGCTCACCAAGCTTCTTCACAAGAATATCCAAATCCTCTGAGGTCTCCACATGAGCAATGGCCATGAACGCGGAGTAATTTCCTTCTCTATCATAGCTCTCTTCCGAGTCAGAGTTTGATGAATCTGAGTCACTTAAAGTAGTGGCATAGACCTTTCCTTTGGACTTCAAATAGTTGGGACATTCCTTTTTGAAGTGTCCGTGTCAATTACACTTAAAGCAAGTGATTCCTTGAGATGATTGGGAATCTCTATCATCCTTCCTTTGGAATTCTTTCTTCTCCCTCCTGGAACTCTGAAATTTTCCTTTGTCACCAAATTTTCCACCATTCTTGAATTTCAAGAATTTTCGGAAGTTTTTTACAAGATACGCTACATCTTTATCTACTCCATCTTCTTCGGAAGGATTATCCATTCTTTCGGTGATGGTTTTAAGAGCAAGTGATTTACTCGTCTTGTGGGAAGGTAGTCCAAGCTCATACGTTTGAAGTGACCCAATGAGCTCTTGGATATTAATTTCATCCAAATCTTTGCTTTCCTCTATGGCTATAACTTTTGCCCGAAAGCTCTCCGGTAATGACCTCAAAGTTTTTCTCACCACCTTATTATCCTCAATCTTCTCCCCAAGATTGAATTTAGCAATTACAATTTCATTGAGCTTCCCATAGAATGAATTAAATGGTTCATCATCCCCCATCTTGAGCTCTTCAAATTTGGTGGTAAGCATCTGAAGCATTGTGTCCTTAACTTTCTTTGTACCCTCATATGTCATCTCCAAAATCTCCCAAGCTTCCTTGGCTACCGTCATATGAGAGATCCTGTGAAATTCATCAGGAGACACACCACAAAAAATAGCATTTAACACTTTACTATTAGCATTGGCTGCTGCGAGACCTGCCTTATCCCAAGTGGACTTAGGATCCGTCGGCCTGGTCCAACCAATCTCAACAGCATCCCAAACAGCATCATCTATAGAGCATAGAAATGCTCTCATTCGGACTTTCCAAAATGCATAATTATTACCATCAAAAGATGGTGGAAAAATGAGAGATTGAGACCTATCCATCTCAACACGAGATCAAGGATCACACTCAAGTATTAAAACCACAACAAGTGTACCTGCTCTGATACCAATTGAAAGTTCAATATGGGTATGAAACACCCTTGAACGTTTAGACCCCAAAATATAAAAATACCAATTCAAGTTTTATATCAAACAATTAATGTGCGAAACATGATAATAAACCAATAACATAAGTGATAGACAATCTAAGCCAAACATAAACACATCCATAGCAGTAAATATAAGGCAAAGATAAAGGGAAGAACGATGCAAACACACGGACAACACACGATGTGTTATCGAAAAGGAAACCGAAGTTCTCGGCGTAAAACCTCTCCGCCGCCCTTCAAGCGGTGATAAAATCCACTGAAGAATGTAGTTGGGATACATGAACAGCAGAAGACCCTCCAAGCCTAATCTACCTAGGTACCTAAGCCCTTCAAGCTTCTTGCTCCAACGAGGTTACGCCGAACCTATTTCTTCTTTAGCTTCCCGGATTCCGCTACTTGACCATAGCATCAACCAATGTATATTGGTTCCTTCCAAACTGCTTTCCTCAGCACCAAATAAACCTTCTCACAGACGTGGGTGTGGTGAGATAAGGATTTGGTAAAAGACCTCTTAAGGGTATGACAATGGAGAGGAAGAGAGTAGAGGAATTTGTGGAGTTTCTTAGATGAAGATTGGGGATGAGGCAATCTTGTTTTTCTTTAGGGTTTTCTCTCACAAAATTCTCTCTGGAAGCTCTCTCTACATTTAGTGAGTATAAGGGTCTATATATAGTGAGGTGATATGAGAATATGAAGAGACACATTTTTGCCAAACAGGGTAAATTGGTGGCTTGGTCTCACGGCTTGTCCAAGTCGCGAAATCAAGTCGCGACGTAACGGCCTGGCCAGCCTGGGACTTTTGTCCTGTAGTGCGACAGCTGGTGCGACCCTTCAACTTCCCTGCGTGCATCTCACGTGCCTGAAGTTGGTGACTTACAGCCGCGAGCCACCCGCGAGTCCTAGCCGCGAAGCTCTGCTTCTTTGCATATACTTGAGCTTTTCTTCACAACTTCTCACACACTACCCTTACAATAATCCCACCTAAATACAGGGTTACTAAGTGCTTAAATTACAAGCAAATTGGCACAGAATAAAGCCAACATGATGGTTGATAATTTTCAACCTTACAATACACATATTCATAATTGATACAACAATGTTTACATTTTAACACATAAAAGTGAATGTAAAAAAGTGAATATCGGAGAATAGAAACCCTTTTAGCTTCTAAATGGAACCCTTACCTGTTGAAATTGTATTTTTCTACTAGATTACTTTACCCTTAAAAATATTTTTGTACACCCGGATCATAGATTAGCCAAGTCCAAAACCAAACAACAACATAGATCACAAATCATTATCTCTCTCTCTCTCTCTCTCTCTCTCTCTCTCTCTCTCTCGCATAAATCTTATCCCTTCTCTCTACTCTATTTGACTATCTTGGTATCTTCAACTATAAAAGTAAAGAGCGATGCGTTGTGAGTGTTCCTTTCTTTATTATAAATTTGTATTATAAGTGTGGAATGTGTCTCTAATACTAATTGTATGCATTAATATTAATATTATTATTATTTTGTTATAATGTTATTTGTATGAATATGTTCATGTATAGTAAAAATATCACATAAAGTGATATAATATAACTTTATATAATTAAATAATTAGTAAATACAGAGGGTTTGTTACATGTGTGTGTGTTGCTATCATGTTATAATTAATATATTTAAGTTCTATTTTTATAAAATTGTGTTTAATTTTAAATTTCTTAATTAAAATTTCTTGTAGCCACCACTAATTCCTTCAATATTAAACCATTAAAATCTAACGTACGTATAATTAGTGTAAGGTTGAATTTAATCAACCATCTTGTTGGTTTTATTCTATACCAATTTGTTTGTATTTCAGCACTTAGAAACCCTATATTTAGGTGGGATTCATGTAAGGGTAGTGAGTGAGAGAGTGTGAAGAAATGCTCAAGATTGTGCAAGGATGCAGGGCTTCGCGGCTAGGACTTGCGGGTGACTCGCGACTGGCAAGTCGCCAAATGCAGCACACAAGGGAAGCGTGCGAGAAGATAAACAGTCGCGCTAGCTGGAGCACTACAGGACAAAAAGTCTAGCCTGGTCGTTCTGTTATCTCGCGGCTTGAACTCGCGACTCAGCCAAGCCGCCAACCAGCTCTGTTTTGAAAAACCTGACTCTTCAGATTCCTATCTCACCCTAGTATAAATGCCCCTTATACCCACAAAATATTAAGAGCTTCTAGAGAGAATTTTGAGAAAGAAACCCTAGAGAAAAACAAGATTGATTCATCCACAATCTTCACATAGAGACTCTTCAAATTCCTCTACTCTCACCCTCTCCATTGATACATCCTTGAGAGGTTCTTGACCAAATCATTTTCTCACCATACCGATGTCTATGAGAAGGTCTTTTGGTGCTAAGGGAAGCAGTCTGGAAGGTACCAATGGTTATTAATTGATTCTATGGGTTATAACAGAATCCGGTAAGGTAGAAAAGACAAAGGTTCGCCGTAACCTCGTTGGAGCAGGAAGCTTGGAGGGCTTAGATACCTGGGTAGATTAGGCTTGGACGGTCTATTGCTGTTCATGTATCCCAACTTCATTTTCTAGTGGATTATTGACCACTTGGAGGGCGGCGGAGAGGTTTTACGCCGAATGATTCGGTTTCCTCTTCGATAACACATTGTGTGTTGTCCTTGTATTTGCATCTCTCTTCCCTTAATCTTTACCATTTAATTTCTGTTGTGGATGTGATTTTAATTGGTTTAGATTGATTATCAATTCCGGTATAAGCTTATATTCATTTTCTACACATATATTGTTTGACATTAAGCTTGAATTGATAATATTATTTTTGGGAATCTAAACATTCATAGTATTTTAAACGCTATTTGAACATTCAATTAGATAAGTTAATAAACAGTGAGTTAATCCCATATTGGAAAATGAGTGTGACTAAAAGTTTTTTAAAGTTCGTGCTATGTATCCAAGAGTTAGACTCTTTTAGATACACACCACTGTCAGTCTCTCCTTGTATGTGTTAAAAATACTTAGTATATGCAGACAAAAGAGATGAGTATAGTAGGGTTTATAGCAAATAACACTGTTAATGTGACAATAAATATATATATATATATAATTGTCAACTAGATGATGCTGATGATATCTTTAAGGGGTGTTAAACCTCGTTCAACTAGATGGCGATAATGCATATAACCCAAGAAGCCGCATGAGCTAGGTGTCCAAAAAAGCATATTTGGAATTCCAAATTTCTCAGCAATGTCAAGAGTGAAGGACATGTAACCTTCGGAGATAATTGAGGTCACTAGTGGCCTGTCCCAAGACGAAGTGTTGTTGAGCTTGGAAATGAGGTTGCAAAGTGGGAGTAGGCCATTCTTTGAGATGGAAACGGAAAGTGATGGGATGTCTTGGCTAACATCTGCGTCCGATGGTGGTAGGCCATCAGGAATGGTTTCGAAAGTGAAAGTCTAGCAAGCTGTCAAGGGAGTTAGGGCCTCTGGAACTGAGTAAGCGTTTGTGGTTGTACTCTGTGTTTACAAAAGTTACGTAAAAGCCTTTATGGTGAAGGAGTTTAGCTAACTTAAGCATTGGGTTTATGTGACCTTGAAGTGGGTATGGGATGCAAACTGTTAGAAATATTGAATGTAATCGTATTGTATTTCATGATGAAAGAATGTACATAGGTATTTTTATATAGGAGGCATATATGTGCAGTACAAGTAAATATGTGTGCTATACAAGTAACCTAACTGGGCTTAAAGCCCACAATATATTATACATGTTAACATCCCCCCTCAAACTCAAGATGGATGTGAGACCAACTTGAGGTTGTCAACCAAAGTACGAATGCGTCCCTTAGGATGTGACTTGGTGAAGATATCTGCAAGTTGATCTTTAGAGGAGACTGAGATCAGCTTGAGAGCACCATGGACAAGATGAAAATGGATAAAATGACAATCGATCTCGACGTGTTTAGTCCGTTCATAGAAGAAATCATTGTGAGCAATATGAATAGCACTCTGGTTGTCACAATAAAGAGGAGTAGCTGAGGATGAGACACACCTAAGTCTTTGAGAAGCCATCGTAGCCAAAGGAGCTCAGATGTGGTATCAGCAAGGGCACGATATTCTGCTTCAATACTAGAATGGGTCACATGAGTTTGTTTTTTACTTCGCCAATAAATCAGAGAAGAACCAAGAAGAAAGCAATAACCAGTGGTGGACCTACGATCAATGGAATCTCCTACCCAATCAGCATCAAAAAATGCATGGAGAATAAGAGGAGACTGAACAGAGTAGAAAAGATCATAGAAGAGAGTGCCCTTTAGGTATCGAAAAATGCACAGAACAGCAGCATAGTGAGTCGATCATGGTGCAGACAGATACTGGCTCACCTGGTGAACAACATAGGAAATGTCTAGATGAGTGACAGTGAGATAAACTAAGCTTCCAGCCAAGCATCTGTAAAGAGAGGGATTAGACAATGGTTTCCCCCCTGAGGGAGTCAGATGTGCATTAAGCTCAACTGGAGTGTCAACAGTCTTACTATCAGTGAGTCCAGCTCCAGACAAGAGTTTAAAGGCATACTTGGCTTGAGTAATATAAAGTCCATCTATAGAATTAGTGATTTTAAGACCAAAGAAGTAGTTGAGATGTCCAAAATATTTCATCTCAAACTGGTGACTGAAAAAAGCCTTGAGTTCTTGAATGCCACTGAGGTCATCACTATGATTATATCATCCACGTATAGGAGAAGTAAAATAGTGCCTTTGTTAGTGCGACGAAGAAATAAGGCAGAATCATAATGACTGGCCATATAACCCAAGCGAGAGATGGTAGAGCTGAATTTAGCAAACCAAGTTCGTGGAGCTTATTTAAGGCCATAAAGTGCACGTTGAAGGTGACAAACCTTGCTTGAGTCAACAGAGAGACCAAGAGGAGGTTGCATATACACTTCTTCACTTAAATCCTCATTAAGGAATGTATTTTTGACATCCATCTAGAAAAGGTCCCATTTACTGGTAGCAGCTACAACTAAGAGGGCACAAATAGATGAGATACAAGCAACCGAAGCAAAGGTCTCTTCGTGATCAATCCCATACTCTTGTGTGAAACCTTTTGCAACAAGACGAGCTTTGTAGCATTGTAGCACTCAATAGACCCATCAGAGCGAGTCTTAATCTTGTAGATCCACTTACAACCAACCATAGATTTCCCAAGAGGAAGTGTCACCGAATTCCAAGTATGGTTTTTAGATAATGCATCAAGTTCCTCTTTCATTGAAATCTGCCATAAAGGGTCAATGGAAGCCTCACGATAGGTGTGAGGCTCGTGTAGTGTAGCAAGGGCAATGTAACAATGATAGTCAAGTAAATGTGTAGGAATAGATCTTACCCAAGTTGAGTGAAGAGGTGGAATGTCTTGTGCAAGATCTTCAAGCAGAGCAGGAGCAGGAGACCCAAGCTCAAGATTGGGGTTTGGTAGCTCGTCTTCAACTTGTTCATCTTCCACCCGTTCATTAAAGGGTGAACTAGGAAAAGGATGAGTGATATCTGGTGGTTGGACAGAGAAGTCTACAGCAACAGAATCAGGAGCAACTACAGGAGGATCATGAGCAGCTACAGAAGGAATATGTGCCTCATCTGGAAAAAGATCTAAGACAGAGGAGGAAGATAGGGAAGCACTGAAATGATAACATTGCGGAAGATACAAAGACGATGAGAGACAAGATCATAACACCTATACCCCTTTTGAGTTTCGTCATAGCCAAGAAAACAACAAAGTCTTCACCGAGGCTCAAGTTTGTTATGTTCATGTGGCTGAAGAAGAACGAAACAAGCAGAACTGAAGGAGCGAAGGTGGTGATAGTCTGGAGGTGACCCAAAAAGGCACTCATATGGAGTTTGATTTTGGATAACAGGACTCGTAATGCGATTAATAGTATGAACAGCATGAAGAGCAACTTCACCCCAAAAAAGAGCAAGAACTTTGGCAGAGAGAAGGAGAGCACAAACAGTGTCAAGAATATGACGAAGTTTTCGTTCGGTTCTATCATTTTGCTGAGAGGTACCTTAACAAGTTAGTTGATGAACAGTGCCATAGGAATGCAAAATAGCTTGGAAAGCATATTGAGTATATTCAAGAGCATTATCAGATCGAAAAATTTTGATGCGTTCGGAAAACTGAGTTTCAACCATTTTTACAAAATTAGAATATACTTCCAATAATTCAGAATGATGTTTCATGTTAAAAATCCAGCTATAGTGAGAGTAATCATTAACAAAGACAACAAAATATCTAGACCCACCAATACTAGAGACAAAGGACGGCCCCCAAACATCAGAATGAATAAGGTCAAAGATATCAGTGGATATTGATTCACTAGTATTAAAAACCAAAGCTGGTTGTTTTCCTAACTGACATGAAACACAATCAAAATTTTATGTAAACACTGAACCTAACAAATCTCTAGAAGCCAATTGTTGTACCCGAGAGGAAGATGCGTGACCAAGTCGAGCATGCCAAAGTGCAAAGGAAGAAGTGGAAGAAGCTACAGTAGTTGCAGCAACAGAAATAGGAGCAAGAAGTGGAAGATGAAGGTTGTCCACGGGAAGCATACGCCCAACTCTGGGACTGGTCCCAAGCTCCTGTCCCGTCCTAGGATCCTGCACAATGCACCCAGAATAATCAAAGGTAATGTAATAACCCAACTCAACTAATTGTCCCACAAAAAATAAATTATAAGAAAGGTCAGGAACATTAAAGACTCCAGGAACCGAGAGGTTGGAGGTTGAAACTGAGCCTATATTATGACCAAACATTGTGGAACCATTTACTGTGCGAATATTAAGAGGGTGCGTTGCAAGTTTAAGGTCAGAAAATAAGGACGAGTGAGGTGTCATGTGATTGCAACAAGCAGAATCCATAAGCCAAGAGGTAGGAGACATACTAGATAAAGCTGAGAGAGAAGAGGAATAAGATGCATTACCAACCATACGAATGACATTAGCGATGATATTTATAAGGCCATCTCTAGAAATGGAGAAAGTGGATCCAGAAGACTTAGACTATGCAGAGATAGGAGCCATTGGTTGGATACTCTCAGTGTTAGCAACAGTAACAGCAGAAATTAAAATAGCTGATTTGTTGCAATGATAGCAAGTCTCAATATTGTGGCAAAAAACGTTTGCAAAAATTGCAAAAACGTTTGTTGGATCGTCTATGTCGATTATTGCAACAAGAAAAAGACCTGTCCTTATTCTTCATTTAGAAGTAAAATTTGCAAAAATGGACTTCAAAAATGAAATCTACGCGAAAAACTGGGTAAGGAGCACCTGGACTACAAAAAGTCAACTCTCTCCAAAAGTCAACTGTCAAACCTGGTCAAAGTCAACCATCAACATAGTGGTCAACGGATGATGTCAGCAGAAGAGAAGATGATGTCAGCAGATGATGTGGCATTGACGTAAGTAGGTGACATCAGCTAGGGCTGATGTGGCAGTGATGACATCAGCAAATGGCCCAGCGGCGCATGGAGCACGTGAGGCACGTGGATAAACTTCACCGAAGCTTTGGGAGGTGTGTGAGGGAGCATGCTTTGTCCGATGGAGCCAATTCTTTCTTGAAAATGTACATCGAAGAAAGACGATTTTGATGGTGTTGGCAGCAACAGGATTGGTGCAACCCTGGTGGCGCATGGAGTGCGAGGAATTATTTGCCGAAACGTTAACCGGCGAGTGGCTGGTCATATGTGGATGTTTCTGGTGACGATGTGTAGAGCGATTGAAAACCTACACAGGGATATATCTTATGTTCTAATCAAAGGTCAGAGGTGACAGATCTGATGATGGCAATGGTTTTAGCGGTGGAGGAGCTTCTGGTGGTGGTGATTCAACCCTGAGAACCTCTGACGGCGGGGAGCAGTCGGGAGAGGGCTCTAAAAGGGTTTACTAACCACAGAAATTAAGGCAGCGAAAAAATACCAACAAAACAAGACTGCAAGACACAAGAAAATTAGAGCAGTGGCTCTGATACCATGATAGAAATACCAAATGTAATTGTATTGTATTTCATGATGAAAGAATGTATATAGGTGCCTTTATATAGGAGACATATATGTGCAGTACAAGTAAATATGTGTGCTATACAAGTAACCTAACTGGGTCTAAAGCCCGCAATATATTATACATGTTAACACAAACAACATGAGGTCTAATAGCTAACCCATCTCTCTCTAAATCTCTGTCACAACGAAGCACTTACAAACAAAAAACTAGAAGTCTTCCCAGGCCTTTTATAGCCGAACTGCCAAACATAACGTAGTTTTAATTTTATTATTATTATTTTTTTAAACAATGCTGTTTAGTTAAGTTAATATTGTGATATAGAACTTCTCAAAAAAAAAATATTGTGATATAGAAGCAGTCTTGCTACTCTTTAATTAAGGCGGAAACTATCAAACCTACCTTTCACACGGAACACAAATTTATTTGTCCAATTTGTTATGCCCCATCAATCACAATTTACAATGTAATAGTTTTATTTTTTCTTATAAAATACTAATTAAAAATAAAAATAGAGAAATAAATAAATAAACATATAGTAGAATATGATTGGTAGAGCATAAAATAAAATACAAAGGAACAGAAGTTTTGTATTCCCTAAAATTGGTATTTTAAAATGGGGTACCATCAAAAGTATCTTAAGAACACAGGTTAAGAATTAATAAATATTCAATTATGAGTCGTTAATACACATTTTAAAAGAAGAAAAGACATTTGGTAATGATTTATTAACTTACAAGCACAAATTTATTGTTGTTAAATGTGTTAGTTTGGATATTTGTGCACAATTTAACTTTATTTTTTGAAACTATATAAAAATATTGTTTAATAAAGCAATAAATCTATCTTAACCATTGCTGTTAGGATCAATGGCAGAGCCAAGATTTCAATTCAAAGAGCAAGAGTTAAAGACAATTTTGTAAATAAATAAAAAAATCTAAAAAAATAATCAATATTAATAACAAAATAAATAAACAATTAGCTACAAATATATATCTATATATATATATATATTTCATCTCATTAAAAAATAAACAAAAATATCACATTCATAGTTAATAAGTAATAACAGTCAAAGCAAGCGATTAATCTAAATACATACAATTTTAACATCTAATTTGATTCTTTAAAATAAATTAAGAAAATAAATCAATGTAAAAGTATTAAAAATATAACAATATACTTGTAAAGTTGTATGCACAGTACACACCTTGATTGCTTTCAAAAAATATGTAGGATTTATCCTTTTTTTTTTCAAAGTATTTAAACTTGGGATAAAGTTTAACTACAAAATTGATTGTAACCTAAGACCACAACCTTACTCAATAAAATAAATATTATTATATATTTTAAAATTTTAACTGTTGAATTTCATGTTTTTTGAACTTTTAATACACATGTCAAATTTTATGTCAATTGGATATTATTTACTATATGATCTAGAAACTTATATTTTATACATAATTTTAAACTATAAAAAGTTGTGATTTAAATAATTTATTGATGATATAACTATTGATCTTTAATTTTCTAGAAATTTTACGAGAATATGGAAGATATAAAAAGAAAATATAATATAATAATAAATTTATCAAAATTCACTTTCAATAAAAAAAAATGCTTAGATCAATTAGAAGCTATGTATATGAACACATGTAAAGTAGTGATTGGTTGTAGAGGTTAAGCCCGTATAGTGTGGAGTTAGTTAGAGTTTAGTTATTTTCATTTTGGGATTAGTTCAGGTATATATACCTCTTGTACATTCAGTTTTGATTATTAACCAAGTCTTTGGCAAGTTGCTTGGTTTTTCTTTCCAACTATTGTTTCATACAGGACCTTACTTGCTGGAGAATGATTGGATTGGGTAAGCTTCATAACAATCTATACTTGCTGCAAAATTCAGTCAATTGCAAGTCAATCTCAAAAGCTACTACTGTCCTAGAGTCAATTTTGCAGTCCTGCGTTCATTCTATTTCTTCTGTTCCTAGTGTTACTAAGCCTTACTTGTGGAATCTTAGATTAGGAAATGTTTCTAATGACAAACTCCAACATTGTATTTTTGATGTATCTTCTTTTCATTCTAATAAAGATTGTGTTGTTTGCCTTATTGCAAAGCATAAAAGGTTACCTTTTCCTAATGCCAACACTTGTCTAATCATGCTTTTGATTTAATTCATTGTGATGTGTAGGGACCCTTTGCTAAAGCAATTCATGATGGTTTTAGATACTTTCTTACCATTGTAGATGATGCTACAAAGTCTACATGGGTTTACCTTTTGAAATCTAAAATAGATACTAGGCCTTTACTTATTTCATTTTGTAAAATTATTCTTACCCAATTTCATACCAACATCAAAGTGGTTAGAACTGACAATGCCCAAGAGTTCTTCCTCAAAGACTTTTATGCTCAACATGGAATTATTCATCAACATTCCTGTGTTGCTACTCCACAACAGAATTCAGTTATGGAGAGAAAGCATCAACACATTTTAAACATTGCAAGAGCATTGAAATTTTAGTCCAACATACCACTGTGTTATTGGGGAGATTGTGTTTTGACAGCATTTTACATCATCAATAGGCTGCCTAGCATTGTTTTAGATCATAAGACTCCTTTTGAGAAGCTTTATAGCAAGATTCCTTCTTATCATCACTTAAGAGTTTTTGGCTGCCTTTTCTCCTAGAGCAATCCCTTGTGTTTATCTTGGTTACCCTTTTGGTGTTAAAGGTTACAAGTTGTTAAACTTGATCACAAGGCAAATTTTCATTTCAAAGGATGTTTCTTTTCATGAAGTTGTTTCCCCTTTCATTTCTTCTACATATTCTCCCCATACTTCCATTTCCCTTCCTCACATTTGTCCTAATGTGGCTCTTCCACATGATTCCATGTTTCTAGAACCTATTAGTCCTTCACCAGATGTTCCTTCTTCTAATTCTAATCCTATTCCTATGTCTAATCCACCTTTGGACTCTTCTATTCCAGTCTCATCTAATCCTGTCACACCAGTCTCTCTTACACTAGCTTCTATAGGTTTAGATTCTGGCTTTACAGATTTTGTAGAACCTGGTTCTTTACTCCTTGATCAAGGGCCTACTGTTGCTCCTCATGCTTCTATTCCTTCTTTAAGAAGATCATCTGGACCTACAAAACCCCCTTCCTTCTTACAAGACTACAAGTGCAACACTATCAGTTCTAATGAGCTTCCCCAATCCAATCCTCTCAGCAAATTAGGTACTTCCTCAAGCACTCCCAAATACCCTATTTCTGATTATCTTAACACTTCCCTTCTTTCTCCTTCCTATGCCAATTTCTATTCTCTTATTACCTCTATTCCTAAACCAATATTCTATCATGAGGCTGTTAAGGATCCTAGATGGCAAGAGGCCATGAATGCTAAAATTGGAGCTTTGGTTTCAAATAACACTTAGACCCTTACTCCTTTGCCTTCAAATGAAAAGGCAATTGGATGTAAATGGGTTAATAGGGTCAAGTACAAGGTTGATGGTTCTATGGAGAGGTTCAAGGCAAGGCTGGTTGCTAAAGGGTTTACACAGCAAGAGGAGTTGGATTTTACTAATACTTTCTCCCTAATTGCAAAATTGAATACTGTCAAGACTCTTCTTGCCATATCTGCTGTGAAAGGTTGGCATTTGATCTAATTAGATGTTAACAATGCTTTCTTGAATGGTGATCTTCATGAGGAGGTGTATATGCAACTCCTTCAAGGCTTTCACAGCAAAGGGGGGAATGTTATTTGCAAATTGAATAAGTCTTTATATGGGCCTAAATAGGCATCAAGGCAATGGAATGCAAAAAAAAAAATTCTGTCATCAAGTAGCATGGTTTTAAACAGTCTAAGGCAGACTACTCATTGTTTATAAAGAAGTTCAATGATTCTTTCATAACTTTGGTGGTTTATGTTGATAACATTCTCATAGCCAGCAACAATGTACAAGCTGTTGAAGAGCTCAAAGTTTCTTTAGATCAGCATTTTAAACTTAAAGATCTAGGAGGTCTAAAGTACTTTCTTGGTCTTGAGATAGCTAGATCAGACAAGGGTATCACTTTGTGTCAACAAAAGTATGCTTTAGAGGTCTTAAAGGATGCAAGAATGTCAACTTGCTAGCCTAGCAAAGTGCCAATGAGCAGAATTTGAAGTTGACCAAATTTCAAGGCAAGTTGCTATCTAATCCTGGAGTATACAAAAGGTTAGTGGGTAGATTGTTATATCTGACAATCACTGGGCCTGATATTGCCTACCCTGTTCATAAACTAAGCCAGTTCATGTCCAAACCTAGGAAACCCCATCTAGATGCTACTTATAAGGTGCTACAGTACATAAAAAGTTGTCCTGGTCAAGGCATTTTTCTATCAGCTACATTAGATTTCCATTTGAAGGCTTACATAGATGCTGATTGAGCATCTTGCATTGAAACTAGAAGATCAATTACAGGGTATTGCATATTTTTGGGTGAGTCTCTTATATCATGGAAGTCTAAGAAACAATCCATAGTGTCCAGATCCTCTGCTAAAGCAAAGTATAGGGCCATGGCTGTGATAATTTGTGAGATGACTTGGCTATTAGCTTTATTAAAGGATTTGGAGATCTATCATCCTCAACCTGCCTTACTATTTTTTGATAATCAGGCTGCTATTTACATTGGAGAAAATCCAGTGTTTCACGAAAGAACCAAGCACATAGAAGTAGACTACCATGTAGTAAGAGATAAGGTGCAAGACAATGTAGTTAGATTGTTCTTTACTCCCACACATTCACAATTGGTTGACTTACCAAAGCTCTCAACAGTCAACAATTAAAGTACTTCTTAGGCAAGATGAATATTGTGAACATCCATAGTTCAGCTTCTCATCTTGAAGGGGAATGCGAAAGTTTGGTTGACTGTACAGATGAAAAAAGAAGAAGAAGACAGATACAAAGAACATAGTTGCAAGCAATTCAAGTTAATTGGGTTAAAGAGTATTTGAAGATATGAGCTCAGGCACAGAGACAGAGCAACAGAACAGAATATTGGAAGACTTATGTTTAAGCTTGAGCTAAATGACTGTGATGTTTCATACGACCTGTAGTTTAGACTTAAATCAATTGGAGGCCTGTAGTTTAGACTTAAATCAATTGGAGGCTTAGATCAATTAGAAGCTATGTATATGAACTCATGTAAAGCAGTGATTGGTTGTAGAGGTTAAGCGCGTATAGTGTGGAGTGAGTTAAAGTTTAGTTATTTTCATTTTGGGATTAGTTCAGGTATATATACCTCTTGTACATTCAGTTTTGATTATTAATGCAATTACAGAAATTTCTACTTCAATCTTTTCTCTCTAGCTTGTTGTGATCTTCTCTATCCTCTAGCTCTCTGGTTTCTTATACAGAATCGCTAAACTGACCACATAAACTCAGGAACGTGCGATTAATAATTTAATACAGGATTAGATAAATGCGAGCAAAACGAAAACAAATGAAATTTCTAAGGTCAAAGGTGACCTACCCACTAATTTAATGAAAGAAGTGGCCTTAAGCCCAAGACCGTGCGATTGCCATTAGAAATCGAGCAGATAGTTCCTCGTCCAAATATGTGTTCATCACAAAAAGAATATAATAATGATGATGATGATATAAAGGGCCAAATATATGTTCGTACCTTGAATTCCCTATCATATCTTTAAAAAAAATATTAAAAAATTAAAAAGAACCAATTTCTATATAAACGTCAGAAAAAGGCAAAGAGAGAGATACGAAATCAAAGAGGGTCCCTGTTTTTTCACAAACAACCTTATTTACCCTATATATTAAAATTTATCCACCCTAAGCAAAAATTGTCGGCTACATGCATGGTGCTTGTTACTAGATCAAAGCATACATAATCTACAGACTAGACATCATTAGGGAAGATGGAAATTGAGAGGGACAATGCAGTTCTAGGCTTCTAGTTCTAGCTGCTCTTTCCCCACTCACTCTCACAAAAGGTTGGGGAGAAAGCAAAAGAGGAAGAAGCGCACAGGGGCATGTAAAGAGTTCTTTCTGTAATCACTGCAATTTTTCTTAATGTTACAAAATAATTAAAGGATCAATGTGGATGGTCGCCACACGTACTCGTCATGCATCTCTCGTGCTACTCTAAATTATACTCATATGGGTAACTTAGTAGTGCAATCATCGAGCATACCTATTGTGAGCGTCGTGAAGGAATTTAAATAATCAAAAGAAAATAATAATAATTTTTTCACTATTCATCTTATTTATGTTCATTTAAAGTTAGAAATTGTATGTTTTCAAAAAAAAAAAAAGTTAGAAATTGTATATTTCAATCTTACTTATCGAGTGAAAGTGGAGGAATTTAAACTATTGTAATACATATTGATAGTCTGTGAGAAGAACAGAATAATGGGCCAATGGTCAAACATGTTGAATGAACCTAAATTTAGAATCAAAATGGTTGAATCTGATTGAAAGAAAATAAAAAAATAGAAATCTCAAAATTTTCTATAGATCATTATTCTGTTTTAAATATGATAATTTAGACGTGAGTAACAAAAAATTCAATAGACAAACCCACATTAAAACCGTTGTGGCCTCCGAAATATATTTGTTATAAATTATCGCATGCATCTTCCAAATTTTGGTTCTGTAATGTTCTGGTTGGATTATTAAAGCATCTTTCACAAAATCAAACGTTCCCAATTGTCTGATAATACATTCAGCCACCGGTATTTTATTCTTCACTTAAAAAAAAAGAAAGAAAGAAAAAAAAAAACAAAAAACAAAATTATGAATAGCCAAGTAACATGTGAAGGGCTCAATAAACATGTTCTGGCTCAAATCAATAATGTAAGACATAGACATTGTACTCCACAACAGCATCCCCAGATTTGGTATCAAACGTGTAAGTCTTGGCCTGAGCATACCCACGAGCAAACCGGAAAACACCACTCCCACCTACAATGGGCATCTCCCTGACGTTCGAGAATACAGTGTTTCTCCCTAACACACTAAGAGTGCTACCATTATACTCTCCCTCTGTGAAAGCAAAGTTCAACACCATTAGCAACGCTGTCAGATTTGGTATCAAACGTGTAAGTCTTGGCCTGAGCATACCCACGAGCAAACCGGAAAACACCACTCCCACCTACAATGGGCATCTCCCTGACGTTCGAGAATACAGTGTTTCTCCCTAACACACTAAGAGTGCTACCATTATACTCTCCCTCTGTGAAAGCAAAGTTCAACACCATTAGCAACGCTGCTTCACTCTGCGACGCCAAGGTATAAATTCCTTGTGCTTGTCCAACAACTTTGGAGGTATTTTCTGGGAGGAGAGTCAGCGGGTCATCGATCACCGCCACAGCTCCAAACTCCGTTGGGGATTTGTTTGTTGTGGCAGCTTGTGCAACTCGTACGGCAGTAGGTTTGGGGCCACTGACAATGTCATGGAAGTAGAAGTGGAGGTGGCTTAGCTTCTGCTGATTAAGTCCAAGTGATGAAGGAGGTAAATTTTTAGAGAAAACAGGTGCTTCATCTGCGATGGCATAGGTTGAGAAGAAGAAAATGGTGAAGAGAATGAATAAAATGGATCTGGGTTTCGAGAGGGTTTTGGCCATGGCTGGGCTTGGGAGAAAGTACGTAGTGTTTTGGAGAAGAACCTAAAGTTCAATCTCTGTAAAGTTTCTCGTTATAGGTTTGAATCATTTGTTTATCATTATGGGTTGGGGTCATTTGCTTATATAATAGAGAAGCGTGAAAATATTAATGTAGCAGTTCCAAGTTCCAACAACTAAATCCTAACGTACACAACTGACCGAGTAAATAAGTGTTTTTTCGCAACAATAAAATATGTAATACACGTGTATGCACGGATTCCCATTAATTCAACGGCTAACGTGTTTTATTCTAGAATTACGCATTTTGTACTATCTCAGTTGGTGGTGAATTTGCCCAACCAACGCAGAACTGATCAAAAGGAATCACTAGCCAAACCACATAAAATGAGGGGATCAATAAAACGCAATTAACTTAATAGTCAAATTGGTGACCCCTACCCACTAATTTAATGAAAGAGTCAGTGGCCCTCAGGATCGTGCAAATGCCGATTATTAGAAAGCAGATGGTTCTTCGATTTTCAAAAGTTAAAAGGACCAATTCATCATAAAAAAAGAAGAAGGGGATGATGACTAAAAATCACAGACATAGATACGGGTATAACATGATTACATGAATAATTTTTAAAAAATTATAACATAAAATGGCCAATATGACACAATATGAGTCATATGACACGGATACGACATACGTGCGGCACCTTAAATAAGGTGTCCATACTTCCTAGCTAAAATAATGATAAAGGTCCAAAAATCTGTCTAAGTTCAGTTTAATCATGGCCTCACCAAACTCCATCAATGGTTTAACATTATTAATAAAAACTCAGAATAAAGTACCTATTATATATTCCTTAATCATCAAATCAGCATTCAAATTAACAAACATGCATATTGTAAGCGGAAGCTAGAACCAAGAACAGACCTATATTTGATGTTGTTTGTTGCCCCCATTATTATCAGAGTCCATGACCAATTGCAAGTCTCCAACAAGCTGAATCAGCATTGCCCGACGATGGTGCTTACCAGAAGCAGAGCTACATTACTTGGTGGGAGGGGGGCATGGTCCCAAATTTTGAAGGAAAAAAAAGTATTTATCTCTTAAGAAATTTAAAATAAATAATAATAATAAAAAATTGTTTGGCTTCGGCCTCCTAAAAATTATGAATTTCTTTAGCTCTAAGGGGAAAAAAATGTTAAATAAATATTTTAAATTCTAATATTGAAGAGATTTAAACTTTTAATGTAACACCATCTAATAACTAGAATAAAGTATAAGCATATTAAGGAAGTGGAAACAATACAAATATCTATTTTTTTAATTGTGAAATTTTATTTTGTCCCCCACTAAGAAAAACCATCTAGTTCTGCCCAAAGAGGGAATGCAATTCTACGTGCTCTTTCACTACTCACTCGTTTCTATTCTCAATTAATCAAGTATATGTAATATGAAATACATGCTGTGATGAAGTTTTCTTTTCGAGAAGAGCATATATGTCTAAACCCAATATTGTACTTAATGACAATTAAAGTTAATCATTTTTTTAAATTCAACCATTTGGCTAAATTGGCCAATGCCTTAATAACAATTAAAGTCAATCATGTGTTTAAATTGTCCAATGCCTTTACAACAATCAAATTCAATCATGTGATTTATTAGGCAATGTAGACATATGGTTGAATTTAATTAAAAAGCCTAAATGTGTGTTTGGGTAAAGTATTTGGAGACAAGATTTGGGGAGAAGCCAAAAGTTGATGAAGGAATTTATCAAACCCTTTTTTGGTGACCTTCTCAAAGGAAATTGCATTTGCACATGGAATATTTTGTCAGAGTTTGGGGGTCACAAATTTGGGTTTCAAGCCTTGTCTCATTAGGTATAATTTCATAAATGAAAGAAACATGTAACTTCATATTTCTTGGGCATGCCTTTGACAATTCTACAATCTTCAGATTAAAATATCTCTCTCTCTCTCTCTCTCTCTCTCTCTCTGTTTTTATACTATTTTCAGCTCTCTGATTTTTGCTTTTACCTTGATTGGCTTGCAGATTTATTCCATGGTGTCAAACTCAAACATGATATGAACGACCCACTCCCCCAAATTCATGTTTTTGTAAGCAATAGAACCAACTAATACATCTTCAAACCCATGCTGAGTTGTCGAGGCATGCCACCAGTTCAACTAAATGCCACATAAAAGTCGGGTCTCATGGATCACCTAATTCAAATGACATTTAAGAAACTATACCTAATAAATTTGGCCCTAAACTTTAAAGATAAGTATAGTTTATCATCAAATCAAAAAATAAATGGTCAATTTAAATCATGTTTTCACTTTACATTCCACTTAGAAATAAAAATTTTATATTTTAAATCTTTCTTACTGAGGGTAAATAAATAGTGATAGTCTGTGAGAAGAACATAACAATGGTCAACCTTTTTTTTTTTTTATTAGAATGGTCAACCGTGTTAAATGAACCTGATGGAAAGAAAATATAAATAGTATTTTCAAAAAATTTTATATAATTATTCAATTTTAAATCTGTTAATTTAGACATGATTAACAAAAATCTCAACAGAAAAATCTCAAATTTAAAACCATAGTGGCCTCCAAAATATGTTATAAAGCATCTTCTAAGTTGTGTAATTTATTGCTTTATTGGATATTATCAAATGAGACAAACAAGCATTATTAGGGTTGTCCACTTACTCGAGAAACCCAACCCACCAGAAGGATCCCGAACCTAAACTAAAAATCGATCTATTTGGTGACTATGACGATCAACGGCAGGTCTTTGCAAGTAAATCAATTTTTTTTTTTTTTGAAAGGAAAATCAACTTCAATTAAATAGAAAGAGACAATGAATCCACATACAAAGCTTCTGCAGCTGGCGGAGGGGTATCCTCCAGCCACGCACACTCCTCACTAATATTTCTAGCAAAACGAGCTAGAGAATGTGCTACCCCATCTGCACTACGCCTAATACATTGAAAGTCCACAAGTCTCAACCTTCCAGCCAAGTGTCGAACGTCATCAACCAGATTTCCCAAGCGAGACCAATCTGACCGATTAGAAACTACAGCCCGCATCACATTCAAATTATCACCCTCCACGATTAAGTCACCAAACCCAGCCTCCAACGCAAACTCCAACCCTCTTCGACAAGCCAGGACCTCCGCCTCATCACTGTCCATTACTGTAGGTCCCCTCGCTGACAGAGCTGCCATAACCAGACCATTACCATTCCGAATAATCACCCCAACACCTGAGGCTGAAATATCAGAGAACACCGCGGCATCAAAGTTCATTTTGAACCTCGTACCTACAGGAGGTTGCCACCGCTGTGACTGGGCTAAGCCTCAGGTATTGCAAGGTGAGTCCGAGCCTCCACAAACTCCGCAAGAAGACAGCGAGCACGCCCAATCAACGCGCCTGGCTCCTACAGCAAACCACCAAACACAACCCGGTTCCTACGGTGCCAAAGAAGCCAACAAAGCACCAGAAAAAACTCAAATACATCCAATGGCATCTTATGCCACATATCCTCAATTAACTGAAGTACAAAGCTTTGTACAGTCAGCCCCTTCTGCAACACACGTTGTGAGCATCCAGCCCATACATCTTGAGCAGCTTTACACTCCCACAATGCATGAAGAATTGTTTCAGGGACTAGTTTGCAGATGGGACACAATTCATTCTCAACAATCCGTCGTTGCCGAAGTTTTTCAAGTGTTGGAAGAATATTGTGGCAAGCTCGCCACATAAAGACTTTGATCTTATTTGGGATGCGCAGCTTCCAAATTCTGGTCCAAACAACGCTACTTGACCTCAGATTGGAACCAGCACCTTCCAAGCTAGATTCCCTCACAAGAGTCCTAGTTGTATGATAACCAGACCGCACCGAGTACCGACCATCTTTATTATGCAGCCAAACCATCACGTCTGGAACATATCGCCTGCACAGAGGGATCCGATAAATAGCCTCAGCATCCAACCTGCTAAAAACCACATCAATGACAGTGCGGTCCCATTGGAATGTATTCCAATCAATTAGCTCCGATACAACCCAATCATCCACAGCTACATTCGGAGGAATCAGGATTTTATTTATGGGATGGCCAGGCAACCACTTGTCAGATAACACCCGAATGGAAGATCCTGAACCCACCCGCCAACAACAACCTCTCCTCAAAATAGGCTGAGCTGCAAGTAGGCTTTTCCACACATATGAGCTTTTTGGATGATCAACCGCATCCAAAAAAGAGCACCGGGGAAAGTATTTGGTTTTCAAACACTGATAGAGAAGAGAATCATGGTTAGTCAACATTCTCCACCCCTGTTTCGCCAACATAGCTAAGTTGAAACTTCGGATGTCTCTGAATCCCATACCACCCTCCTTCTTTGGCTGAGCAAGGGACTCCCAGCTCTTCCAATGTATCTTCTTTGCATCCCCACTTTGACCCCACCAAAACCTGGCACATATCATGTTTAATTCATTACACAATTTCGTTGGGAGTTGAAACACTCCCATCGTGTAAGTAGGAATCGATTGGGCCACAGCTTTGATAAGGACCTCCTTTCCCGCTTTAGATAGCAGCTTCCCTTTCCATCCCTGAATCTTCTTCCAAACCCTTTCCTTAAGGAAGGAGAAAGCTTGATATTTTGACCGGCCAATCAACGTGGGTAATCCCAGATAGGATTCAAATTTGTCCACTTCCACCACCCCCAATGAATTCTTTATCCAATCCCTTTGCCCCCTGCTACATAACGACGATAAATAGACGGATGATTTTTCAAAGTTAATACATTGACCAAAAGCCACAGCATACAATTCTAAAACATCCGAAATCACTTGCACTTCCTCCTGATTGGCCTGGCAAAACACGAGCGAATCATCAGCAAAAAGCAAATGAGAGATGGGAGGAGCATGCCGACAAATGGACACACCATAAATCCGGCCCAACCCCTCCACCCTGGTCAACAAAGATGAAAAAGCCTCAGCACAAATCAAAAATAAATAGGGGGAAAGCGGGTCACCTTGGCGAAGCCCCCTAGTCGGCCTGAAATTACCATATGCCTTACCGTTGATTCGAACCGAAAAAGAGGAAGAAGTAACACAACCCATAATCCGGTCAATCCACCCATGAGGAAAACCCAACTTGATCAACATTCCCTTCAAAAAGCCCACTCAACCCTGTCATATGCCTTACTTATGTCCAACTTCAGAGCAAGAGCCCCATTTTTGCCTTTTTTCCGACCATGCATCGCATGCAAAGTTTCATAAGCCACAATCACATTATCAGTTATCAGCCGGCCAGGCACGAAAGCACTCTGAGAGGGGGAAATTAATTGGGGCAAAATCAAGCAAGTAAATCAAATTTAAACCAATATGACATATTACCGTTGTTAGATTTTGTCGTTATCCGTTGATACATTGGTTTCTCCTTTAGATGTAGTGATATTATAGTCAAATCAAACCAGATCTCGACTAGATCTTAAAAGATTTTAAGGATGAGACCCATCAAATCTCAACTAGAAATTAATTAGATCTCCACCATGACCCGGTGGTTTCAATCAATCCAAGGAATTGTGAAACTGTGGTGGTCAAAGACCTATATGGCCACAATTGGTGACGAATGGCACAATTCTAGACTCGAGTTGATCGGGTCTGATGAAACGTAAGTTCGTCAGTCAAAATGGACAGATGGAAACAATCGTCAACCTGTATGAATGTACCCTCAAAATGGTCACCGGTGTGGTGCCTGCCACAACGTCTCCAATGCCAAAGTCAGTACAAGGTAACTCTTTGCAAAATAAAAATGGAACTGTAGAAAATGGCAATGAAATTATCTTAGTATTTTTCGATACCTTGTATTGACACTATGATGGCCTTTTATATGTCTTCCCGGCTTCTTCTAGCCGTTGGAGGCAGTTATATATGGTGGCCTTAATCCTCTTGGTAACGTTTTATGTCTTATAATGTGGTTTCAATGTGCTCCAACGGCTTATACAGTTGGTTCTGCAACCATTCCATGTTTAATTGGCTACATTGAATGGTCTAGTTGTGTTCATCTATAACGTGGTATTTACTTTATCTTGCCTGAAGGTGTCCTCGTCTATATTGATGGGATCGTCCATGTGAGACGGACTCATCAGTCCCGTTAGCTGCACCCCGATTCTGTGTTCGTCGTGACGTGTCATGACGATCATTGAATATGAAGGGTTACAGGTTGCAAATGACTCTTGGGGTTTTGCTCCGTATTAAGTGCAAAGTGGCGGCGCTCCACAAATCATGGCATACGTGGCACGTGCTGACTGGTAGAGTTAATGCTCCAACTAGTGGGACTATTAGGTTTCCTGCTGATCTTTTCGTTTTTCGAGCCTTGGTTTTTAAACTCCTCCCCTTCTTATTTTTTCTTTTCACTTTTCTCAAAAATTTTCAATTATTGCTTCTTCTCCGTTAGCCTCTTTCTGCTATCTTTCTTCGAATTGGTGTGCTGTTTGGTAGTGCTTCCTTGGTCCGCCATTGTTTAAGGTACGTTCTTTTCCTGCTTTTTCCTTTTCTCGTTTTTGTTGTGATATTGTTTCTGATTTCCTTCTTTTCCTTTCCTTTTTCTTTTCACTTGCTTTCAATTTCTTTGGGGTTTAGTTTGTATTGTTCCTCCCTGCGCTTCTTTTTGGGTTTTCATGGTTAGTAACTCTAAGGTTAGGATTGCTTGTCCCTCAGTTTCTTTTCTTTTCGCACGTTTGGGGGGATCTTTAGGCAATTTTCCAGACCTTGAAATTTTTGTTTTCGAGGGTAGTGGTCTGAGTGTGGTATTGGCTGAGTTGTTGCCTCTAATACAGCAATCAATTGACTGGTTCGAGGGTCAGGATAGAAAGGGAAGAACGATGTCTGAGGTTAGATCTAGTTACCTCGAGACTAGGTTATCGTCTAACGGTGATCCAGTGGAGGGGGATACAGCTGTCTCTACTCCTCGTGTGATTAGGGCTTTTTATGCTGTCGAGGAGGCTTGTGAGTTAGATGCTGAAACTGTGGGTAGATGCAAGGATAGGTTTCAGTTTCCGAAGAGGGTTCGTGTTCGTCGGCCTAGTGACGAGGATAGAGCTTGTCACTTTTTCCTGATGAGGTGTGCTTCTATAAGGCTGCCTTCACTTGTGGACTTAGATTCCCCGTCCATCCTTTCCTGATAAAGCTTTTAAGTCATTTAAGAATTGCTCCTGGGCAACTAATGCCCAACTCGTGGAGGATAGTGGTTAACTGTATGGAAATATGGTTGGCTGCTAACGGGGACATGATTAAGGTAGGTGAGCTCGTCTACCTATATCGTTTGAAAGAGTCTAAGGAATACGGATACTACGAGTTGGTACCTTGGGAGAGGAGGACCAGGATTGTTAGAGGATTACCTTCGTCCTTCATGTACTGGAAGTCAAGATTTTCTTTGTGTCTGGGGATGATTTTGAGACTCCTTCCAGCAGGGATTGGGGTGAAATTCCGAGGTTGCTTCGTCGAAAGGGAACCCCGACTTTAGGTGCATCAGTTTTTCTTCTTGTTGCTTTAGTTCTGTCATTCCCGTTGTTATCGTCACTAACTTCTTTATCCTTTGTTTTTCGCAGCGAAAAGACGACGTAAACTTAAGGGCAGGTACAAGGAACACGTTGATCAGGAAATTAAGTACGCTAAGACGATTGAGAGTTGGGACGACTTGGTAGACCTACAGATTCTTGCTTTTTATCGTCTTGGTCCTGACCCATCTTCTTTCGTTTTACGCAATATTGAGATTAAAGGAAAAAAGAGTAAGTGTTGAACTCGTCGGTACCAATTCTCTTCTTTATTATTTTTTAACAAGTGTTTCCTTCTGGTAGAAATGACAACCAAATACAATAAGGATCTCTAAGCAAAGATGAGGTCGAAGAAGGACGAGCCTCTATCGAACCTGGGGAAAAAGACAGTGCGCATCACTGGGAAGGGTGGCTCCATCACTCCAGCTGCCTCCATCAATCCAATCATTTCTGTGAGTGAGTCGACGAGGACGGCGTCTCCCACGACATCTGTGGAAGAGATTGGTGGCACTCCCATCTCCAAAAGGCTGCGGCTGTCTAAAAAGGAGAAGGAGAAGACCGACTCTCGTTCATCTACAGTTTGGAATGACGAGAAGATGGTGGTGGACAGGGCTCACAAGGTTGTGACTGCCGTGAATTTGAAGGCCTTATCTGGCGTCCTTTTTAATGACGTTGCAGCTCGCCACGTCCATAAGCTCGTCTAGGTATATTGTTTTGTGCAACTTTGAATTTTTTTTTTTTTTTCCGGCATATTGACATCTCTGACCTTCATTTTAGGTGTTAGGGGAGAGTATTCACCTTACTTCTGAGTATTTTACTCAGGAGGCTAAGGTGGCGTCCCTTACATCTAGGTGGACGCTCTGAAGGTGGAGAACTCCAAACTGAAGAAGAACCTTATTGACTCCATGAGTGAGGCCACTATATTGAAAGACCAAGTTAAGAAACTGAATGACGACCTCAAAGTCAAGCGTTAACTGACCATAAAGAAGGACGAGCAGCTTTTGGGAGCCAGGGAGAGTTTAAAGACCATCGCCGCCAGGTCCGTTGAGGCCTTCCAAACCACTAACGAGTACAACACTGTGCTCCTCAATTGGTATTTTAAAGGTTTTGAGCTCCTGAGGAGATATCTTGTGAAGCATCCTTCTGGGGTGGATATGGAGAGGTTGGATCTGGAGGAGGTGGACCAGGAGATGGCTGCTAACAAGGTTACTCAATCTTCTGCCACTGAGCCTGAGGTCCCCGAGAATGATCCAGCCAATGATGCTCCTGCTGGTGATGGTGCTACTACTGACGCCCGGACCTGATACTTAGTGAAAATTTTCTTCTTTTTTTTTTTTTTTGGATGCCCTCTATGTTTTGGACAGTTTTGTAAATTTAATTTCTACACGATTTTAATTTCTTCAATTTTGAGAATAATATTTTTAGCCCAGGGTTTATGGGCTTTTAGCTGTAAAAACAATGGTAATTTGCCCTTTTGTTTTGGGCTTTAATTTAACTTGCTTCTCTGTACTTACTTGCACTTATGATTACGTGTTCTTTAGTTTGTGATATGCTGGTGGCACCTTTTGCTTTCCCCTCTCTTTATCAGTATCTTTCGTCTATTATTTCATTACTGGTAACTTAAATCTGTCTAGGCAAAACCTTGCTACTTAGCCATTTTTGGTCTTCGTGACTTACACCCCTTTTTGGGATCTTTTAATCGTCAGTAACTTACATCCGTCTAGATGGAATCTTGTTACTTAGCCATTTTTGGCCCTTGTGACTCACACCGCTTTTTGGGATCTTTTAATCATCAGTAACTTACATCCATCTAGGCGGAATTTTGTTACTCAGTCATTTTTGGCCTTTGTGATTTACACCTTTTTAAGGATTTTGTCGTCGTCATTCACTTACATCCATCTAGGCGGAATCTTGTTATTTAACTATTTTTGGTCTTTGTGACTTACTCCCTTTTAGGGATTTTGTCATCATCAGTAACTTACATCCATCTAGGCAGAATCTTGTTACTTAACCATTTTTGGCCTTTGTGACTTACACCCTTTTAGGGATTTTGTCATCGTCAGTAACTTACATCCGTCTATGCGAAATCTTGTTACTTAACCATTTTTGGCCTTTGTGACTTACACCCTTTAGGGATTTTGTAGTTGTCAGTAACTTACATCCGTCTCGGCAGAATCTTGTTACTTAGCCATCTTTGTACTTCCTGTTGAATTAGATCTGCTTGTCATGGAATCGTTAGCTGAATAATTCATTTATTAATTTCAATAATAAATACATTTAACGGTTACATTTATTGATGGTATTTCTTTAAGTGTTCAATGTTCCATGGCCTCAGGAGTCTTTGTCCGTCCAAGGTTTCCAGGTGATAACTACCTTGTCTGGAGTAATGGATGACTCGGTAGGGTCCTTCCCATGTAGGGCTGAGCTTTCCTTAAGCAGGATCTCTAGTTGCCGGGGTTACTTTGCACAGGACGAGGTCACCTATATCAAGTCGCCTGAATTTCACCCTTTTGTTGTAATAGTCAGTCATCTTCTGCTGGTACTCCGCCATTCTATTGCAGGCTTTGTCTCTTACTTCATCTAAACAATCCAAGTTGACTCACAAACGGCCATCATTGGCCTTTTCGTTGAATACTTCTCGCCTGGTGCTGGTTACTCCTACTTCGACCGGGATCACTGCTTCAGTTCTGTAGGTGAGTCTGAAGGGGGTCTCTCCCGTCAGGGTTCTTACTGTGGTTCTGTAAGCCCACAATACATTAGGAAATTCTGCTGGCCAGGCACCCTTCGCATCGTCCAGCTTGGTTTTTATGATCTTGAGTAACATACGGTTCGTCACCTCCGTTTGTCTGTTCACTTATGGATGTCCTGGTGATGAGAACTGGTTCTTGATTCCCAGGCCTGAACAAAAGTCCTTGAAGCCTTGGCTGTCGAACTGTCATCCGTTATCTGATATGATCATCCTTGGAATCCCGAACCTGCAAATTATATTCTTCCATACGAAGCTTCGGATCCTCGCTTCAGTGATGGTCGCCAATGGTTCTGCTTCAACCCATTTTATAAAGTAGTCAATAGCAACTAGTAAGAATTTTACCTGACCTTTGCCTCGGAGCAGTAGGCCGACGATGTCGATTCCCCATTGTGCAAACAGCCACGGGAACATTATCGTCGTCAATCTCTCTACTAGAAGTCGTTGGACATTCCCGAACCGTTGACACTTGTCACACTTCTTGACGAACTCTGTTGCGTCCACCTGCATAGTAGGCCAAAAATAACCTATTCAAATGATCTTGCTCACCAGGGATCTTGGGCCAGCATGGTCCCCACAAACTCCTTCATCAATCTCTTCCAGGATGTACTTGGCTTCTCCTTCGTTAACACACTTCAAGTAAGGCATGGAGAAGCCTCTCTTGTATAGGGTGTCATTGAGGATCGTAAATATGGCTGCCCTCTTCTTGATCTTTCTGGCCTCGTCTACATTCGGAGGTAGGTGCCCATCCTGGAGGAAGGATACGATGGGCGTCATCCAGCTGTTTAAGCTCTGGATTACGAATGGGCGTTATCTAGCTAGGGTTTTTCTGGATTTCCATCATCAAGTCCACGCTCATCGCCCTTTCTTCTGACGATGCTATCTTCGAGACTTCGTCTGCCACCATATTCTAGCTTCTAGATATCTATACAAATTCCACTTCATCGAACTCCTGAGTCAGACGTTTCGTCAGCCTGAGGTACTTCTGCATTTTCTCTTCCTTTGCTTCGTATTCTCCCTTGATTTGCCCAATTACCAGTTTTGAATCATTTTGGACTAACAGGTTCTTAGCCCCAAACACCTTTTCAAATCTTAATCCTGTCAGAATTCCTTCGTAGTCGGCCTCGTTGTTGGTGGCTGAAAATTTCAGCTAAACTCCGTACTTTAGTACTTCTCCATCTGGGGTGATTATGACGACCCCTACTCCCCCCTTTCTTTCAGGCTGACGAACCGTCTGTCTGTATCGTCCATTTCTCAGCCTCGTTGGTGAGATTGTCCTCGTCCAGGGAAGTGAACTCAACAATGAAGTCCACCAAGGCTTGTGCCTTAATGGCTGTCCTAGGATGGTACTCAATGTCAAATTGGCTGAGTTCAATTGCCTACTAGACCATTCTTCCAGCTGCTTCAGGCTTGTTCATGGACTTTTTAATAGGTTGGTCTATCATCACTAGGACTGGATTTTCTTGGAAATATTGTCTTAGTTTTCGTGAGGTAACTATTAACGCGAATGCAATCTTCTTAATTTTTGGATACTTGGACTCAACCCCTTGGAAAGCTTGGCTGAAGTAGTACACTGGGAGCTGTTTCTTGTCTTCTTCTAGAATCAGAGCTACACTCACAGCTGTATTTGATACCGCCAAGTACAAATATAGGTTTTTCCCTTCTTTTGAAGGACTCAAGAGGGGTGGGTTGCTCAGGTAGCACTTTAGTTCCTGAAATGCTATTTCACACTTGTCTGTCCACTCGAATGCCTGTTTCAAAGTCTTGAAGAATGGGAGGCATTTGTCTGTCGCTCTAGAGACGAACCTATTGAGAGCTGTAATTCTTCTTGTAAGCTTTTGGACTTCCTTGACGGTTTTGGGTGATGCCATGTTGATTATGGCTTGTACCTTCTCCGGGTTTGCTTCTATTCCTCTTTAGGACATCATGAATCCCAAGAATTTTCTTGAAGCTACACCAAAGGCACACTTATTAGGATTCAACTTCATCTGGTATTGTTTGAGGGCGGCGAATGTCTCCTTCAGGTCATCCAGGTGGGCGAGTTCTTCCTTACTCTTGGCGAGCATGTCATCCACATATATTTCCATATTCCTGTCGATCTGTTTGCTAAACATTTTGTTCACTAATCTCTGGTAAGTAGCTCCTACGTTCTGTAATCCAAAAGGCATTACCTTATAACAATAGAGCCCCTGGTTTATAATGAAAGCAGTCTTCCCTTGATCTTCCTCAGCCATTTTTATCTGCTTATATCCTGAGAAAGCGTCCATGAACGTCAACAACTTATGTCCGGCTGTAGAATCCACAAGCTGGTCTATCCTTGGTAGAGGAAAACTATCCTTCGGGCATGCTTTGTTCAGGTCCGTGAAGTCCACACACATTCTTTACTTCCCATTTGCTTTCTTCACTAGGACGACATTTGCGAGCCAATCAGGATTGTATACTTCTCGGATGAACCCTGCCATCAACAATTTGTTAACTTCATCTGTAACTGCCTGCTCTCGTTCTAGAGCAAAGACTTTCTGTTTTTGCTTGACGGGCTTCCTCTCTGGGTCCACGTTCAACTTATGCTGAATGACTTCTGGGGATATACTTGGCCTGTTCTCGTGACTCCAGGCGAAGACATCTTGGTTCTTTTTTAGGAACTGGATGAGCCTTGATTTCATCTCAGGACTTAGCGTCGTCCCTATCCTCGTCGTTTTGGTTGCCTCTTCTTCGTCCAGCTCCACCATTTCCAAGGCTTCCATTTTGTCTCATTCTTTCTCTTCAATCATCCATGTGTGGTTCTCCTTCGCAGCCACGATGACCAAGTAGCATTCTTTGGCTAAGACTTCATCCCTTTTTACTTCTCCGATCCCGCTATCCGTGGGGAACTTCATCTTCAGGCAATAGGTGGATGTGGCTGCCTTCCATTTATTGAGTGTGGGCCTCCCAATAATCACATTGTAAGATGAGGGGTAATCTACCACCAAGAAGTCTATCTGACGGATTAACTGTCTCGGGTAAGTCCCCATTGTTACTATCAACGTCACTATGCCCTTGGGATATACTTTCTCTCCACTAAAACTGACGAGAGGGGAGTCAAATGAGCGCAGTCTTTTTGGATCTAACTTCAGTTGCTAAAAAGTAGGGAGGTAGATGATATCTGCAGAGCTATCGTTGTCTATGAGGATCCTTTTGGTGTTGAATCCTTCTATAGTAAGCATTATAACCAAAGGATCATTGTGAGGCTGCTTCACTCCCCTGGCATTGCTCCCTCTTCTATCCCCTACGCTCATCGTCCTTCCTTCCTTTGCCTCCTGGCTTCTCTACATCCTCTATGGCTGCTAATGTGTCTTCAGCATTCATGTATTTTTGTACTTTTAGGAGCATCTTTGTCATCGTTCTCGGAGGATTCTTCGCGAGTGAAGCCACGAGTTCTCTGGATCTCAATCCTGCTTTGAAGGTCATCAATTGTACCTTGTCGTCAGCTTCGTCCACCTCCAAGGTCTCATGAGTGAAGCGCTTAACGTAAGACCTCAGGGTTTCTTTCTCTCCCTGCCTAATAGTAAGCAAGTAGTCTGCTGGCCTCTTGGGATGCTACCCCCCAATGAAGTGACATAAGAAGGCATTGCTCAACTGGTCAAAATTGTCAATGGACGACGTTGGCAACTTTGTGAACGATTCCCTTGCAGCTCCTTTGAAAGTAATGGGGAAAGATCAACACAGTATCTCATCAGAGGGCTGCTGGAGGCCTAGTGTTGTTTTGAAGGTATTAAGATGATCCTAAAGGTATTTTAGCCCGTCGAACGGCTCAATTTGAGGAAGATGAAACTTCGTCGGTACTGGGCACTCTAGGACTGTCGTAGTGAACAGCGAATCTGTGGCTTTGACCAGTCTATCTACGCTTCAGTCTGTTTTCTCCTTGATGGCATTTCTTAACTCATCCATCTCTTTCCTCATCTCTTGGAGAAGATCTGAATTCTGCTCGTCAGGAGTGGTGGTCCTTTGCTGATTATTTCTTCTGTGGCTGTCTCCCTCATCCTCTGAATTGCCCTTAGACCGATTCTCTTCCTGTTGAAGTCGTAGCTTCATTTCTTGATTTTGTCTAGTAAGTTCTTCAACAGTGGCTATTAAAGGTTGGACTTGCTGAGCCAAGGCTACGGAATCTTGATTGGACTCCATCTGAAAAGTAGAAACTGTGTTTTCGGATTGAAATACGAAAAATGCTTAGAATTTCCCACAGACGGCGCCAAACTGATGAAGCGTAAGTTCGTCAGTCAAAATGGGCAGATGGAACCAATTGTCAACCTGTATGAATGTACCCTCAAAATGGTCATTGGTGTGGTGTCTGCCACAACGTCTCCAATGCCAAAGTCAGTACAAGGTAACTCTTTTCAAAATAAAAAATGGAACTGTAGAAAATGGCAATGAAATTATCTCAGTATTTTTCGGTACCTTGTGTTGACACTATGAGGGCCTTTTATATGTCTTCCCAGCTTCTTCTAGCCGTTGGGGGCAGTTATGGTGGCCTTAATGTCCCTCTTGGTAACGTTTTGTGTCTTATAATGTGGTTTCAATGTGCTCCAATGGCTCATACAGTTGGTTCTACAACCGTTCCATGTTTAATTGGCTACATTGAATGGCCTGGTTGTCTTCGTCTGTAACGTGGGTATTTACTTTGTCTTGCCTAAGGGTGTCCTCGTCTATATTGATGGGATCGTCCATGTGAGACGGACTCGTCGGTCCCGCCAAGGTCAAGTAGCAGTTTGACCCTAAACCCGACCCCAACCGACTTGTGAATAAGTCAACGCATTATATATCTGTCACAAAATTATACATCCCCAATTATTTGACAATACATTCAGCCATTGGTATTTTATTTCCACCATAAAAAATAAAAATAAAATAAAATAAAATAAAAACACGAATGGCCAAGTAACATGTGTATGGCTCAATAATGTAAGACATAGACATCAAACTCCAAAATAGCGTCCTTAGTTTTGGCATCAAACATTTTAGTCCTGGCCTGAGCATACCCACGTGCAAACCGGAAAACACCACTCCCACCAATTATTGGCATCTCTCTCACGGTGGACAAGACAGCGTCTCTCCCTAACACACTAAGAGTGCTACCGTTATACTTTCCCTCCGTGAAAGCCAAGTTCAACAACATTAACAACGCTGCTTCACTCTGCGACGCTAAGGCATAAATTCCCTGTGCTCTTCCTACAACTTTCGAGGTATTATCGGGCAGGATCGTCAAAGGGTCATCAATCACATACACAGCTCCAAACGACGTCGAGGAAGTGTCGGTTGTGGCAGCCTGGGCAACTCGTACAGCACTAGGTTTGGTGCCAGTAATAATGTCATGGAAGTAGAAGTGGAATTGGCTTAGCTTCTCTTGCTTAAGTCCTAGTGATGAAGGAGACAAATTTCGAGAGAAAACGGGTGTTTCTGCAGTGACATAGATTGAGAAGAAGAAAATAGCAAAGGATATGAGCAAAGTGGAAGTGGGCTTTGAGATAGTTTGGGCCATGGTGGGGAGAAAAGTTCGCAGTGTTTTAGAGAACAAACAAGGGTTTGTGTCTGAAAACTTTATTGCTTCAAACATAATCTTATAATAGAGAAGCGTTGACTCGTGGATAAAATTAATGTAGCAGTTCAAGAGCTGCTAACATACGCTGCTAACTGAGTAAATTTACCAATTTAATATGCAATGCACAACCAACGAGACACTAAACCAATTAATTGGTAATTGCAAGCCAAAATTTCATCGACAACAATCAGAATTGCTAACCAAATTACATAAAATAAGGGGGCAATTAATAATTTAATACAGGATTAGATAACATGTGAGCAAAACCAAAACATATTAAATTTCTAAAGTCAAAGGTGACCTACCCACTAATTTAATGAAAGAAGTGGCCTTAGTTCAGGATCGTGCGATTGCCATTAGAGATTGAGCAGAGAGTGCCAAATATGTGTTCGTCACAAAAAGAAGAAGATGATAATGATAATAATGATATAAAGGGCCAAATATCTGTTCATAGGTTGAATTCCCTATCATATCTTTAAAAAAAAAATTAAAAAAACTAATTTCTATATAAATATCAGAAAAAGGTAAAGAGAGAGATACGAAATCAGAGAGGGTCCCTGTTTTTCTTATATACAACCTTAAAATAACTAAACAGAGAAAACTACATTGCCAAAAGTTATACTGAAAACGATATTTTATTTGGAATATGAGAAATAAATGTGTATGTCAAGTTGTCAGCATGAGTTTGTGAACATACACGAAGTCCTATATTGAATGGTTAAATTTTTTGAGATTCATTTGGTTGCACTGACAATCCAAGTGCTTGTGCCAAAAGTTAAAGACAACCAGGCTTGGATAGTAGTTGGACGAAGCCTCAACCAGATCAGTATAAATGTAATTGTGATGCTACTTAAGGGTAATATGGCTGCTATATATGGCTGTGATAATAAGGAAAAGTAAAGGAGAAATTGTACCAGCTATAACTAAACTGATTTTGACACAATAGATCCCGGTGTAGCAGAAGTTAAAACTTAAAATTCTCTCAAGAGACTGTCAGAGTAATTTTGATGCAAAAGAAGTTCTATACTAGTGGTGATTAAAGGAGATGCAAAAGCTTGTGTGGAGGCAATTGTGAAACCAAATGTGTACCCAAATTGGCAACTTGAGGAAATTATAGATGACGTAAAAAACATGGTTGAAAGCTCAAATTAGTGTAAAAATACTAAAACTTGTTCAGACCCTAATTTTAAAGATACGGCTAAATTGCTTTTACTCTAACAAAACAAAGTGCGGAAAAAGAGTAAATATGTGTAATAAACATGCATAATAAACTGGTAACACTACTCTAAACCATATCCAAGGTTGTCAAAATTGGGATCCTACGTAGAATTGTGAGAGGTAAGTGGGATCGTGAATTGTAGAATCGAATCGTGGATCGTAAAATCGAATCGTGGATCATAAAATCCTACATATTTTCGTATTTAAAGCAAAAAACACATTGATAATAACTTTGTATGTTGAATATCACATAAATTGTGAATTTATCCATAAAAAACAAATATTTGCATTATATGATATAATTTGCATGTCATACATCGTTACGTCTATACTAACAAAACAAATATATTTAAGTTTTGACCCAATGGATCTAAAAAGTTCAATAAATGTTTAATTAGCAACCAAATACCAAAATATTTATCAACACATATACAAATATTTTCCAAGTTCTAGGTTCCAAGTTCAAAGTTTAAAATCCAAAATTAGTTATCAAATAGAAACTAGCTAACTAAAATATAAAATCCAAAAGCAAGATTAATATTAAGGTGGAGTGAGCATTTAATTATTCTCATTTTAGAGTTATTATGACCATCGTCCTAATCATCATCATCCATTTCTTCATCTATCTAGACATTGTATATTTGTATGCTAGAGCTGCAAAAGAGATCAAGATACAACTTCACACTCAACTATTCAAGTTATACCACTCAGCAACAATTACAAAGTATGCTCAAAAAAATCAATCAATCAATATACAAATACAAGCATACTAATAAAATTATATATAAGAAAAAAATTTTAGTAATATTATAACACAAATTAATATATTGATTAAACAAATTTAACAACATTATAGCTTAAAATGCAGTAAAGCCAATATAAATTATTCATTTAGAATGATAAAGCATTCCTTCATTTTGACTACAAGTGAACTAAAAACTACAAAACATTTGTTTATGTTAACATAATTTTATAAAAAAAATAAAAATAAAAATAAAAGTCATACCATCACAACATAGGAAAAAAAAAAAACCCTTAAATTTTCATCAAAACCAAAAATTTATCCCTTAAAAAAAAAAACAAAAAACAAAAACAAAAACTGATGTTCTGGTAGGATCAGTAGAATCAGTAGGATCCCAAACAATCCTACAATCCTATACGATCCTACATGATCCTACCATTTTTACGATCCTAGTGCGATTCTAAACATTTTGGTGAGATGGGATCGTAAAATTGTGCGATCCTACGATCTAAATCACGTTTTTGACAACCATGACCATATCCAACCACAATGAACAAAAAATAACAAGCTTAAACAGTAGGGAAGAAAGATGCAAACACGAGATAACACTAAGACGTGTTATCAAAGAAGAAACCAAAGAACTCGATGAAAAACCTCTCCACAACCCTCCAAGTCAAAATCGATCCACTAGTGAATAAAGTTGAAGTACACGAATAACAAAAAAACCCTCCAAGCCCAATCTACCCCATGTACTTGAGCCCTCAAAACTCCTGCTACCAACAGACTTCTCGGAGTCTTGTCTTCACTAGTTTTCCAAATCCCGCAATTCAGCCCGATTGCATCCGCCACTAAATGGCTCATTCCAATGCTTCCCAAGGGCACCAAAACTTGACTCAACACTCAAATCGGATGTAGTAAGTGTTTGGGCTAAGAACTTCTCAATGATGTAGAGATGGAGAGGTAGGAGTAGAGGAAAACTAAAAGAAAATGTGTAAATGATTGTGGGTATAAAAATCTCTAACTCTCAAGTGCTTTTGCTAGGATTTTGTCTCTGAAAAGCACTCCTTACATTTCGTGAGTAATAAGGGTATCTATAGTGTGGGTAAAGAATTTGGTAAAGCACTATATCTTTTTGCCAAACAGAATGTTTCGCGAGTACCTTACGAAATGGCCTTTCTTGCGAAGTACTCACGAATTTGACAACCTAGCATGACTCTTCAGCTTCTAGTCATGTGCTTCACACGTGGCCTTTTGCAAGTTACTCATCTCGTGAGCTTCTCACAAGCTAGTCGAGAACTACACTAATCTTCTTTTGACGCTTAATTCTTCACTAACCTCTCACACTCATCCCTTACAATTAAATCCACATAAATACAAGGAAATGATTGAAGAAATCACAATCAAATTTGGCATGAAATTAATGCCAACAAAGATTAGTTGGAAATCACAACTTTACAATCTCCCCCATTAGCTATTCCGTGACAAAACCCTTAAACAGACTCTGGACTTAAACGTGAGTTTGGGAACAAAGGCAAAACTCACTCACATCTAAATCTAAAAGTTGTGAAGCACTTGAACCATATACACCTGTATCTTGAAACAGTTGCACATAACAAATAAATTTCATTAAGTACGATACAAGTAGAACACAAGGCATGTATAGAGAACAAGTAAAATACAATCAAGACAACCACAAGATATGAGAACATATAACATAGCTTGATCATATAGAAATAGTCATTAAGAAATGATCACAATGAACATTTAACGAGTAAATGATCATCCAGATATGCAATGCAATTAACAGCAATGCAAAAATCAATTGCATGTCCAACAAACCACATGATGCATTAAAGAAACTAAAGCAAGAAGCAATAGATAACTATAAGGATCAAGAAACAGTTATAAAAACCAAGGAACACAAAGTACTAAAGAAAAACTAAGTTTTAAACTAAAGTACTGAAAGCTTTAAATAAAGCACTGTAAAAAAAATAAAAATAAAAATAAAAACATATGTTAGACTATCCAAAAGATGTGTGGCTATAGGTTAGCTTCCTCCTTTTGAGCCCACTAATCTCCCCCTTTCAATATGCACTCCCCCTTAGCTTTGTGATGCTCTCCCACTTACTGTATGCTATAGATATATTATTCACAATTAGTGTTCTCCCCCATTTTAGCACAAATAGCTAAAGGTTCTCCAATTGTGTTGAAACTCATCCAATTGTGTCTCAATGGTGGTCAAGCAAAGCTAAACATGATTGTTGTAAGAGTACATAACATTGGCAAGTCTAGAAATGTGATCATGTAAACCCTCTATCAACATTATCAACCTATTCGGATGAGGGATAGACGATCCCGACTGAGTGCTAGACAAGTGAGTATAACAATCTCCAACTCTCAAGTGTTTTTGCTAGGACTTTCTCTCTAAAAAGCACTCCTTACATTTCATGGGTAATAAGGGTATTTATAATGTGGGTAAAGAATATGGTAAAACACTTTATCTTTTTGCAAAATAGAATGTTTTGCGGGTACCTCACAAGATGGCCTTTCTCGTGAAGTACTCGCAAATTTGACAGACTGTCATAACTCTTCAGCTTCTAATCATATGCTTCACATGTAGCCTTTCGCAAGTTACTCTTCTCGCAAGCTAGTCGCGAACTGCACTGATCATCTTTTAACACTTGAATCTTCACCAATCTCTCACACTCATCCCTTACAATTAAACCCACATAAATACAAGAAATGATTGAAGAAATTACAATCAAATTTGGCACGAAATTAAAGCTAACAAAGGCTAGTTGGAAATCACAACTTTACAATGATGACTAATTACAAAGAATGCTGCTTATGTTGGGTTCTTAGAGAGCTAAATAAAGTTGCCAATGAATCGAATAGGTGGAAATCATGTTCAAAATTTGAAGGATCCTTTATGCTTTGATTTGTTTCCAACTAAGTTGGTTAAAGTTTTAGGGAACAATGGCTGTATAATCTTTTTTCCTTGTATATTCTGCTTGAATTGATCCTTATGCTGTTTTGCTTATTGGAACATGTGTTGTAGGCTTGTAGCTGGAGGTTTCCTTTAATGATATTAAAAATAAAATAAATAAATAAATAAACCCAACAACAACATAAACTTTTTGATAAATGTTCTCATTTTGCAAGCATCTTTGAAATTCTTTTGGAGTTGAGAATTTTGTTGTGCATTTAGAAACCTTAATTAATTTGCTCACAATTTAGCTTGTTGGACTTCTTTTTGTAAATGAGATGAGCCTATAACCATCTCTTCTCTTCCTAATTACTAATTGAGATTTTTGTCCAGAAGTTAAAATGGACCTAGACCCTTGACCTTCCCCTCTCTTTACTCTTAATATAATTTTTATTTATCAAAAAAAAAAAAAATAACCCAAAAGTAAGTTTTCTAAGTTAATAACCCAACCAACTCATTTTTAGCCATTCTTTCATAGGGATTTGACTTATAAGTTAGGAAGGGGTGGCGTTAGCTTTGGTCAAGGGGGTTCAAACCTCTTGAGCTAGCAAAAAAAAAATTAGATATCATTTTTTTTTTATCTCCTAAAATAAAATTTTGAACACCTTGAATCCTGGACCCTAAATCTTTTTTAAGTCCAACTGAAATACGCTTAATTATGATCCTCTTAACAATTTATTCTTACAAATAAAATTACAATTAATTTATACTTTTTACCAAATCTGTGAGTGGAGTGGTGACTTTGAATGTGTTTTTAATTGTTATTTGTTTAGTGGAGATTGGGGACATGGGCCAATCAATCAGTAGTGCAAATGCTAACACTAAAAGACAATTAAAGAATTAGATAGTAAGTGATTCTATAAAGAAAAAATATTAGACAAGGAGTGTGGGACAAGGGAATAATTGAGTGAAGACAAAAACAAATGTTAACAGAGCAAAAATTTTCTTAATGCAATTACAAAAACCAATAATTGTCAAAAGATTAGTTGAATTGTTAAATAAAAGAATTTTACAAAGTAAAAATGTGGGGTGTCCGAGGACCAAGAAGAACAAGGAGCAGGACTCCTTCACCAAGCCATTTGTAAAGTGCCTCATATTCGAGAAGGTGATCTGCCCAAGAAGAGGATGGGAAAGATGCATGATGTCTTATGAGCACCCGAGGAGGAGAGGTAACACTCTAGGGGAGGAACAGTGCGGTGGTAGGAAGCTCTCTAAAAGGGTGTACCTACCACCCCCGCATTGAATGCTCTGTAGCAAATTTATCAGCTATATTCATGAAGAAGTGACCCTTGAATAATGTCTTCACAACTAACAACCCTTCTACCACCTTCAGTAGAGCCTTGATGGGACAAGTATCAAAAGAAGAGTTTTGGGACTTACACGTGGAAGGCTAGGATGCAAAGAAAGAGGACATATAAGAAGAAAGAAGTTCTACAATGAGGGGACTTTTTTGGGGAGAGAAATAGAAAGAGAAATGGAAAAGTGAATAGTGTACTGCTTGACAAAATTAAAGTAAAACATATATAAGAACTTATCCTCGAGATTGACCAAGGAGCACTTTTTTTCATCAATTGCTTGAGTCATACTCTTCCTTGTCTGTGAACCACATCATTAGCTCAAAGCTAGGTAATCATTCTATTGTAATTGCCTTCCCATCTCTACACTAAAACAATTCTATTGTCTGGGCTTTGGTTGAAGTGCAAGGCACTACTGATCTAAGTGGGCTTGGGCTTCCAAATCTAGCACTTACAAAAGACATAAACTAATTGATAAAATATTTTAAGTAATTATAATTAAAGTTCACTTAACAACAATAATTAATATGTTTATTTTTTTATTTGATAAAATATTTTAAGCAATAATAAATAAAGTTCACTTAACAATAATAATTAATTTTTTTAATTTTTATTAATTTGAGATAAAAACTATACTTTATTCTAATCTATTATATACGTGTATGAAACTCCCTAAAGGTCAATAGATTATTTTTAAGATTTAATCTTAGCAACCATAATTAGTATGTTCATTATATTAAGAAACAATATACCAAATGAACTTATAGTTTATCTTCAAGTTCAACTCTACTATATAAACGAATGAGGTGGTCGTCTAAGGCCCATTTAGAACAAAGCCCCTAGATTTTAACCAATAGAGTCATCTTAGCCAATAAATATAATAATATATTTTTATCAAATGAAAAACAAGAAAACATAGAGAGAAAAATGTTATTTCCATAACATTTTTCACAATAAATTCTAAGTAGCAAGTTGTTACTAGCTGTTATTGATAAGTAAAAAAGTAATTTCAAAGGTAGATTCAAATTAAAACCTTACAGCTTAATACTTAGGATTTATTGTAAAAATGTTGTGAATGTAGTACTTAATTTTCACACAAAAAAAGAGCAATATATACACAAAGAATTTCACAACATTTTTCACAAAAGTTGAGTTGGTAAACTTTTACTAGTTTTCATCTGGATCTACCACTAACATCACATTTTTACTTACCACTACCAATTTGCCACATCAACTACTGTAAAAAGTTTTGTCAATTTTTTTGTCTATAGATTTTTTGAAGAAAAAAAAAATTCTACATGGTTAATTAGTAATTTTGCATCTAAAACTAGATAATATAATTTAAGTAATATTAAAATTTATTTTTCAAAAGAAGTCTTCTTTTTCTTTTTCTTTTTCTTCTTTCTTTTTTTTCTTTTTGATAACTGATTAGAAAATATCATTAATTGGGAAAAAAAAGTACACAAATAACAAAACTAGTACAGGACCTAAGCCAACTACAAGAAGATGGCCAAGGACAAGAGCTACAGACTACATAGCTAAAAAAATAACTTCTAAAACATTAAATCCGACAACATCAGTCTCTAATACTCTTCCAAAAGTCCTTCTATGCCACTCAAGATTATCCTTGGGTGGGTTTGTTTGTGCTCAAAGTAGAACCTATTTCAAGCATTCCAAGTAGACCAGGCCACTATAGCCCAACGCTTAAGGTCCCTTTAATCCAAATTCTTTACCATGAACCCAAATAGCAGAAAGAAATCCCTAGCCTCATTGAATAAATTTTATATCTTTCCCTTAACCATGGCCCATACATTTCTAGCAAGAGGGCACTCCCACAAAATATGTCCATTGGCCTTAGGTTGTTGGCCACACACTACATCAACTTGAACCTTCCTCTTGTGCAAATTATCTCGAATAGGTAAGCTATTTGAGCATGCCCTCCAAACGAAGTTTAAGACTTTTGGGGGAACATTGAGTGACCATATTTTCCTCCAGATTGGCTTGTCAGACCGAGCCGCCAAGTGCTCCATAGGGTGCTGCTATTTTAACCTCAGTGCAACATGGTATGCAGTCTTGACCATAAAGGTTTTTGACTTGTTTTCCACCCATATAAGAGAGTCTCGAGCTTGCAGATTATTGAGAGTAATGCTAGGATTTCAAACCTAGTTCTAGGCATAAATAAAGTGTGAATCTTTCCTCTATCCCACTGTCTGGTATCATTGTCTATTAGGTCTCAGACTCGCAACTTGGGATCGGACTTACCGATGAAGAATGGATCATGTGAAAGCCATTTATACGTTGTGACTCCAATTATACTACCATCACCAATCCACCATCTAGACCTATCAATGAACACTTCTCAAACTGCCAACAGACTTCTCCATACAAATGAAAGGATTGTGACCCAATTGGGCCTCCAAGAATGTGCAGTTAGGAAAATATAGGGTTTTGTACACTCTATAGAATAGAGACTGAGTACCGTGGATCAAACGCCGGTGCTTGCTCAGCCAACATTGCTAGGTTGAAAGCATTGATGTTCCAAAACCCCATGCCACCTCTATCTTTTGCAGTACACAACTTCTGCCAGCTTATCCAATGAATTTTTATTCTCTCATTTTTCTAGCCCCACCAATATCTCACCAAAGTTGAGTTGATATTATCACACAATGCTTTTGGAAGCTTGAATAAACTCATGGAGTAAGTTGGAATGGCTTGCGCGATTGTCTTTATGAGTATTTCTCTACCTGCTTTTGAGATGAACTTCTCCTTCCACCCCAAAACTCTTTTAGAAATTCTTTCTTGTATCTCCCTGAAGGTGGTTGTCTTAGCTCTCCCCCCAACCATCGGCAAGCCTAGGTACTTTTCTCAATCCGTCATAATTCTTGCCCCAAGCATGTTTTTGATTGATTATCTAGTTTCTTGTCTAGCATTTCGACTGAAAAAAAGAGAGGTTTTCTGCCGATTTATGGCTTGTCCAGAAGCAGATTCATATTGCACCAAGATATTGAGCAATACTTAGCACTCTTAAGTCGTAGCTTGGCAGAACAACAGATTGTCATCAATAAAGAGCAAATGGGATATATTCACCCCATGCCGGCAAGAAACAACCCCTCTAAAAGGAACAAATATGGCAATAGAGGATCGCCTCGCTTGATTCCACGAGTTGGAATGACAAAACCACGAGGCTCCCCATTGATGAGGATAGATTAAGAAGCAGTGCATACCGTTTCCATGGCTAGCCATATCCATGCATCATCAAAACCAAGCTTGCTCATCATATTACACAGAAATAGCCACTCAACCCAATCATAAGATTTGCTAATATCTAGCTTGACCGCCATTTGTCCTTTCTTGCCCTTCCTCTTATTTCTCATCCTGTGTAACAATTCAAATGCTACAGTGGTATTGTTAGTGATCAAACGGTTTGGGACAAAGGCACTCTAAGCATCATAAATAATGTTAGGCAATATTGCCTTAAAGCAGTTAGCCAAAACTTTACAAAATAATCGAGACACAACATTACCTAAGCTGATCAAGCGATAATCTGAGATATATTGGGGCTCATTTTTCTTGGGAATTAGTATAATGTGGGTATAATTCATCTTATGCTAGAGGTGGCCAGAATTTAAGACAGAAAGAACAGCCCTGATCACATCCTTTTTAATGATATGCCAAAAATTTTGGAAAAAGAACGAGGACATACCATCAGGACCCAAGGACTTGGATGGGTTCATTTGGAAGAACGCCTTCTTTATCTCTTCCGATGTATAGGCTTGTAAGAGTTGGCCGTTCATGTCAGGAGTTACCAACTTTTCTACTGAGTCCAAAACTCTACATATTACTTGGTTATGCTGAAGTAAATAAATTCTGAAGGTACTGCTCAGTTACTTGTGCAATACCATCTTCCATGTTACACCACTCATCATTGGCATTAATGTTTCCTGCAATGTCATTTTTTCATCTCCATTGGCTAGCCCACTGATGGAAGAATTTGGTGTTCTTATCACTAGCAAGTAGCTAAATGGAATGGGATCTTTGTCTCCAAGCCACTTCCTCATGGTACAATAATGAGTTTATTTTAGCACTTACACCCTAAATAGCCCCATTGTTCTCAGCCTTATTCTGGTTGGTTAGTTCTTCCAACACCTTATGTTTATCTCGGAGCTTAGATTTTGCATTCCCAAAAGCTGTATGGCTCTAGCTCACCAGGGCCT
The DNA here is from genome assembly GCF_002906115.3 of Quercus suber. Lineage (NCBI taxonomy): Eukaryota > Viridiplantae > Streptophyta > Magnoliopsida > Fagales > Fagaceae > Quercus > Quercus suber. Next base: position 680,929 of record NW_027069710.1, read on the forward strand.
ATCTGCTTTGCTTGATTTTTTTCAAAAAGTTGAAACATGGGGCTTCCCTCTGGCACTGGACCCATCTAGGTCTCAAGAATGATGGCTTCACATGTTGGGTGGGTCACCCATTTTTCCACAATTCTGTGCAGGATCATCTTTCTCCGTGTAGGTTGATTCGGGTTTTGAGTGCTAACAAGGATAAGTACATGATCTGAGTATGAAGATTGGAGATGGGTGACTTGAGTATGTGGAAAGCACTCCCTGCATTCCAGTGTTACACATTCTCAATCCAAGCATGCTTGAACAAAGTTGTCACTCTCACATCCATTATCCTATGTGAATATGTTACCCTGAAAGCCCAAATCAATTAAACAACAGTAAGAAGGCAAAGCTTCCCTAAAATCTAGCATCAAATGCTGAGGCATTGGGATTTGACCTTGTTTTTCTTCGGACACGAAGATTTCATTGTAGTCTCCCACACACAACCATGGAATAGAGAATCTAGGAGAAAGGTGCCTTAAAAGCCGCCAATTCTCTTTTCGCCTATGCTTTTATGGTCGGCCATAAAAGTCAGTCAACCTCCATGGTGAGTTATTGTCTTAAAAAATAAGAGCATTAATATGGTTTGGGGAGTAGGTATGAATATGTAAATTAGTTTCATCCTTCCACGTCATTGCTAGACCCCCACTCCTACCCTTACTAGAAATTGCAAACATTGAAGGGTAATGAAGGTCATCCTAAATTCGTTTCATCTCCTCAACAGATTGTTTCGTCTCTATAAGAAACAAATATTAGGTGCTTTTTCCCTCACCAAGAAGGAAAGGGCATTCACTGCACATTGGTTCTCAAGCCCCGGCAATTCCAACTTAAGACAATCATTATGCTCAGCAGGGCTAGACACTAGCCTCCACCATTGATGCATTTTAGTTTGGATCATATCCTTCAGACCGAAGACGTTTACTGGGTTCCTAATTGCTTACAAACTCAGTGTCAGTATTGGCCTCTAATCTACCCCTTTTTACTCCAATGCTAACGAGGTTCTTGTCATCCATTTGCATGTGGGTTTGCATAGACCTTGGAAGTTTTTGACACGTACCATCCTTAGTGACATTTGCATAAGATTTCTCATGTTCACGTGATTGCTTTGTTCCCTTGCCATCATGCTCCCCCACCAAGTCTATAGAATCTTTATTTTGTGGCATATAGGAGATAGGAACACAATAGAGGCTACTGTGCATAACTGTCACTTCTCTAGCAACCACACTCATATCTGTAGGCACCAATAGGCGAAGCAATTTCCTTTGGTGTATAGTCAACCCCCAGAAAATCATGAGTGGTACCCCGAGAATCATACTCATCCTTATTTTCCTGCAGATATCGCGTTACTGCCATATATTCCACCGAGATATTATTTTTTCCATTCTTAACTTTCCCATCAGTCAAGTCTAGGTTATGGCTACAGTACAGCGATACCCCAGTGTTGGCGTTGCTATTTAGCAGAGCCTCTGACATATGTGCTTCCGTTTTATCACTCCCTGTACTAACTTTTGGTGTCCCATCATTCTCCGTGGCTTTTCGTCAAAACCTTGCCTTCAACCATTCCCTATAGTCTTCCCTAGCAGTAATAGGGATAGTACATTCCTTGGCTTCATGTCCACTTTTACCACAGTGGAAGCACAGGCCACACAACCTCTCGTACTTAAAAGCGATCCAAACCTTGTCTCCCTCAGGGTTTACTATCGGACCACCTTGCCAAATAGGTTTGTCTAGGGGCAGCACAATACAGACTTGGAGAAAGCGTGCTTGGTCAGTGGTAAAGGCCTTACAGTCCACCTTGATGACTTGTCCAAGACTTTTGCCAACTTTTAGATCTGCTTCTTCATTGATGAGATCGAAAGGCAGCCCCCAAACTTGTACCCAAATAGGTAATTTCGTGAAGTTGACTGATCGCGCCATCATACCTCGTTCCCATCTCCTGAGTACTAGGATCCGGTTATCAAAACTCCATGGTCCGTTGTTCATGACCCAAGATATCTGACTTTCCAAGGCAAACTTAAACTGAAACAGTCCATCACCAACTTCGATTATCTTGAGGTCTGGTCCCATCTTCCAAACGGACCGAAGAAGATTCTTTGCAGCTCTTAGATTCAACGGTCAAGGTGTTAGGAATTTCCCAAGAAGGCTGAGAGAGCATTCTTCTAGGGTTTTGTCTCTACTTTCTAACCGTACTAAGATGACTTCGCCTTCCTCCAACATTAAATTAATATGTTGCAACCGACCAATAACATCAGTGTCCATCCTAGGTTTTCTGCCCTGTTGGTTTATGAAAATTGAGAAAACAGCAGGATGTAGAAGAAGAAAACCACGTGAGAATGTGATGAAGAAAAAATGGCTCACCCTAGGTGAGAAGGAAAACTCCTAGCGAGAGGAGAAGAAAAAATTTGCATTAGAAATTCTAAAATGCAAAGGTAAAAAAGAAAAAGTCATATTTAAATATATAAAAAGCCTCAAATCAATTTTCGCCTAATGCCTCCAAATGCATAAAGCTTCTTCTATTTATCTTTTATACTTTTCTTAATCAGTACTTTAGACAATTTTGTAATAAGAAAACTATGTAAACAACAAGATTAACTACTACTCAAAATTCATCTTCTTACTTAGCCCCTAAAAAAATTCTTAGAGCCACCACTGCTTGGATAACCCTTTTCCTTTTTTTCCTACTGACCCCCTAAAAAAATTCTGGAGTCGCTATTGGAGTTAGGAGCAACTTATTTTTGAAGGCGATTTCACAAATATACATATGAAGACTCTCAGGTGCACATTGACTTCAATAGTTCAATGCCGTATGGGAAAGAAGCAGAGGAGCTGTCTAAGATTGTGCTGGAAAAGTCTTTGACACTGGTTTATGGGGAAAATGGCTATGGCCGCCACGTAGGTGACATACAATTAATGCAACTGCAAATTTGCCTTTGGGTTTTAAAAGTTTTATCATATTATTTTTGGTTAAAGGAAAAATATATTAAAGACTAATCGAAAACAAAAAGCAGTCTATTACAAGAAGTTGTTGCTCTATCAAGAGCCAGCAGATTCACCAAGTTTTATCATATTAGGTGATTTATTGAGTTTTATCTTCATAATACCAAAAAAAAAAGTAATTTAATAAGATTTTCTTTATATGAATTTTAAATTTTTAATATTTTGTAAATAAAAGTTTTACGCAACGCTTTTTATTGGATTGGTTTGTTCTCATAACCAAGTACTTAACTAATGGATTGATTAACACCCACAAACAGTCATTCCCTAACACAGTTTGCCTCCAATAAACATTACAACGTTTAACATGGGCCCAAAGAACAAATGGAGGTCATGACTTGTGGGATGTTATATGCTGTTATTCATAATTTGTGAGATGTAGAAATTTTTGTTTACTGATATAAGAAGATGGTGAGAGAAGATAATGTAAAGTTCGAATCACATGCATAAAAAACCACAAATAACATAAGGGTAAAACTTAAGTATAATATTTAAATACAGTTCATTAGATTCCTTCTTTATATTTAAGCCATGTGTCCAATAAAGTTAACAAATGGGCGTTTAAAAGATAACTGCATCTTCTCCTTGTTTTGGTTTTTGTGTTTTTTCTCACTGGCCCACAATTGATGATTTTAGTTTCAAATATCAGATCTTTACCTAGTTGACTTCTTCCACTAAGTCTCCTTCAAATTTCTTCTACTAAAGCCTGCTCCTCCAGAGACATCAGGTTTCTTTTATATTCTTTTTAATATTTCTTTGCTTTTTTTTTTTTTTTTCAAATCCTCTCCTCTTTTTATGGCTTACCCAGCAACCGATTAAAAGAAATAAGGGACAAGGCCATGGATCAAAAATTCTTACTAGATTCAAGAAAATCAAGGTCCACCGTAAATCCCTACGCAACTGCCATGCCCTGCTGTCTTCTTCATTTCTCTCTTAGGCTAGTTCTCTCTTAAAGCTTCTATTATGGGATTTTCATGTGGGTGAAAACCAATCTGCCTCCTCACATGGTGGCCAGAATGAATGCAAGGTTTAGTTGTGAAGGGATCTTGTCAAAAATTTGTTGAGTTTCAGCCAAAATTTTAATTTGGAACTTGTTTGTTTCATGAGAAGATGAAGGTGAAAGCATTTGAAGCCATCTGGTGTTTCTGGCAGGTTGAGTTACCTTAAAGGGATTAGGATCCGGTACAATTCCTAAGTATTGCACCAGGTGCAATTCACCTAAATCATTCATAAATTTTTTTTACTTTTCACTTTTTTAATTTTTATTTTTTACTTTTTTTAATTTTTTTTCTTAACTTTTTTGAATCAATAATTGAGATTAAAAGTTACTTTTTGTAATTATCAATCTCAACTATTTATGAAAAGAGATGGGTTCAAGTTACACCTTTTTTAAACCGTTAGATTTAAGCAAATCCAACGGTTAAAAAAAATCCACATTATCACAAATATTCTTAACAGGATTTCATTAATTGCCCTCATTTATTACATTCTAAACCTATTTCTAAACCCAAAAATGTTTGACATCAACTCTCTCTCTCTCTACGTTTCTCTCCCTCCGTTTCTCTCTCTCTCCTCCACCATTGCTCCACCTCCACAGGTTGCGGGCAGGAAAAAAAAAAAAAAAAAACCGAACACACAATGATGACTTGTCCAAGACTTTTGCCAACTTTTAGATCTGCTTCTTCATTGATGAGATCGAAAGGCAGCCCCCAAACTTGTACCCAAATAGGTAATTTCGTGAAGTTGACTGATCGCGCCATCATACCTCGTTCCCATCTCCTGAGTACTAGGATCCGGTTATCAAAACTCCATGGTCCGCTGTTCATGACCCAAGATATCTGACTTTCCAAGGCAAACTTAAACTGAAACAGTCCATCACCAACTTCGATTATCTTGAGGTCTGGTCCCATCTTCCAAACGGACCGAAGAAGATTCTTTGCAGCTCTTAGATTCAACGGTCATGGTGTTAGGAATTTCCCAAGAAGGCTGAGAGAGCATTCTTCTAGGGTTTTGTCTCTACTTTGTAACCGTACTAAGATGACTTCGCCTTCCTCCAACATTAAATTAATATGTTGCAACCGATCAATAACATCAGTGTCCATCCTAGGTTTTCTGCCCTGTCGGTTTATGAAAATTGAGAAAACAACGGGATGTAGAAGAAGAAAACCACGTGAGAATGTGGTGAAGAAAAAATGGCTCACCCTAGGTGAGAAGGAAAACTCCTAGCGAGAGGGGAAGAAAAAATTTGCATTAGAAATTCTAAAATGCAAAGGTAAAAAAGAAAAAGTTATATTTAAATATATAAAAAGCCTCAAATCAATTTTCGCCTAATGCGGCTAATGCCTCCAAATGCATAAAGCTTCTTCTATTTATCTTTTATACTTTTCTTAATCAGTACCTTAGACAATTTTGTAATAAGAAAACTATGTAAACAACAAGATTAACTACTACTCAAAATTCATCTCCTTACTTAGCCCCTAAAAAAATTCTTAGAGCCACCACTACTTGGATAACCCTTTTTCCTTTTTTTCTACTGACCCCTAAAAAAATTCTGGAGTCGCTATTGGAGTTAGGAGCAACTTATTTTTGAAGGCGATTTCACAAATATACATATGAAGACTCTCAGGTGCACATTGACTTCAATAGTTCAATGCCGTATGGGAAAGAAGCAGAGGAGCTGTCTAAGATTGTGCTGGAAAAGTCTTTGACACTGGTTTATGGGGAAAATGGCTATGGCCGCCACGTAGGTGACATACAATTAATGCAACTGCAAATTTGCCTTTGGGTTTTAAAAGTTTTATCATATTATTTTTGGTTAAAGGAAAAATATATTAAAGACTAACCGAAAACAAAAAGCAGTCTATTACAAGACGTTGTTGCTCTATCAAGAGCCAGCAGATTCACCAAGTTTTATCATATTAGGTGATTTAATGAGTTTTATCTTCATAATACCAAAAAAAAAAAGTAATTTAATAAGATTTTCTTTATATGAATTTTAAATTTTTAATATTTTGTAAATAAAAGTTTTACGCAACGCTTTTTATTGGATTGGTTTGTTCTCATAACCAAGTACTTAACTAATGGATTGATTAACACCCACAAACAGTCATTCCCTAACACAGTTTGCCTCCAATAAACATTACAACGTTTAACATGGGCCCAAAGAACAAATGGAGGTCATGACTTGTGGGATGTTATATGCTGTTATTCATAATTTGTGAGATGTAGAAATTTTTGTTTACTGATATAAGAAGATGGTGAGAGAAGATAATGTAAAGTTCGAATCACATGCATGAAAAACCACAAATAATATACGGGGAAAACTTAAGTATAATATTTAAATACAGTTCATTAGATTCCCTCTTTAAATTTAAGCCACGTGTCCAATAAAGTTAACTTGACAAATGGGCGTTTAAAAGAAAACTGCATCTTCTCCTTGTTTTGGTTTTTGTGTTTTTTCTCACTGGCCCACAATTGATGATTTTAGTTTCAAATATCAGATCTTTCCCTAGTTGACTTCTTGCACTAAGTCTCCTCCTTCAAATTTCTTCTACTAAAGCCTGATCCTCCAGAGACATCAGGTTTCTTTTATATTCTTTTTAATATTTCTTTGCCTTTTTTTCTTTTTTTTTTTTTCAAATCCTCTCCTCTTTTTATGGCTTACCTAGCAACCGATAGAAAGAAATAAGGGGTAAGGCCATGGATCAAAAATTCTTACTAGATTCAAGAAAATCAAGGTCCACCGTAAATCCCTACGCAACTGCCATGCCCCACTGTCTTCTTCATCTCTCTCTTAGGCTAGTTCTCTCTTAAAGCTTCTATTATGGGATTTTCATGTGGGTGAAAACCAATCTACCTCCTCACATGGTGGCCAGAATGAATGCAAGGTTTAGTTGTGAAGGAATCTTCTCAAAAATTTGTTGAGTTTCAGCCAAAATTTTAATTTGGAACTTGTTTGTTTCATGAGAAGATGAAGGTGAAAGCATTTGAAGCCATCTGGTGTTTCTGGCAGGTTGAGTTACCTTAAAGGGATTAGGATCCGGTACAATTCCTAAGTATTGCACCAGGTGCAATTCACCTAAATCATTCATAAATTTTTTTTACTTTTCACTTTTTTAATTTTTACTTTTTACTTTTTTTTAATTTTGGCGTAAATGCACTTTTAGTCCCTATATTTTGACTTTTTTCCATTTTAGTTCCTACATTTTATTTTTTCCACTTTTAGTCCCTAAAATCAATTTACGCTTCTTATTTTAGTCCTTTCCGTCAGTCAACGGACGGAAATCACTGAAGTGCCTAACGGAAGGATTAAAATATTATTAAAAATTTAATGTAGCAATTACCACCCACTTGAAATCATTTTCATTTCTGAACTTGAAAATATTTTATACTTTGAAATCATTTTACGTTGAGCCAAATCTGGGTTTTTGTTCTTGTTTTATGTCCTAGCGTGTTCTTGTTTTGATTTTTTTTTTTTAATTGCTACATTAAATTTTTAATAATATTTTAATCCTTCCGTTAGGCACTTCAGTGATTTCCGTCCGTTGACTGACGGAAAGGACTAAAATAAGAAGCGTAAATTGATTTTAGGGACTAAAAGTGGAAAAAATAAAATGTAGGGACTAAAATGGAAAAAAGTCAAAATATAGGGACTAAAAGTGCATTTACGCCTTTAATTTTTTTCTTAACTTTTTTGAATCAATAATTGAGATTAAAAGTTACTTTTTATAATTATCAATGTCAACTATTTATAAGAAGAGATGGGTTCAAGTTACATCTTTTTTACACAGTTAGATTTAAGCAAATCCAACGGTTAAAAAAAAATCCACATTATCACAAATATTCTTAACAGGATTTCATTAATTGCCCTCATTTATTACATTCTAAACCTATTTCTAAACCCAAAAATGTTTGACATCAACTCTCTCTCTCTACGTTTCTCTCTCTCCGTTTCTCTCTCTCTCTCCTCCACCATTGCTCCACCTCCACAGGTTGCGGGCAGGGAAAAAAAAAAGCCAAACACACAATAGAGGTTTGTGAGTGCTCTGTTTCTATTTTTCTTTTCTTTTTTTTTTTCTTTTTCTTTTTTGGTTTGTGAGTTCTCTGTTTTTGTTTCTTTTATGGTCTCTCTCTCTCTCTCTCTCTCTCTCTCTACGTTTCTTTTCTGTATCATGCTTGGTACATTGTTTGTGTTAATAGCCTGACAGACCAAATGAATTAAAGAGAATTGAAGCCGTTGGTGGAAAGGTAGGGCTCAAACCATGGAAAGTAAGGGATTTGCAAAGGGGAAGGCTACTTCATTGTGTAGCCTACTGTCACTGTTTTAAAAAAAGAGATTCATTGTAGGAAACTATTGAAGAACAAAGCATATCAGATTTTTGTGAAGATTTGTAAAGCTATTGTTCTGGATTTGTAGTGTACGAAAACGATGCAATTTATTTTGTTTAGCTACTGTCACTGTTTTACAAAAAGGGCTTCATCTTTGTACTTGAAGCTTGCATAAACTTTGCATAAGTTACAAAGTTTTCATGTTTACATTTGATTTCACAGTTTGGTAGTGAATTTTCTTTAAGTGAATTTATTCTTTCTTTCTCATTTTTCATTTTCTCTGTTTGTAAATTCCTAAATAGCAGTTATAAATACAATATTTGTTACAAATTTTGTTGAGAGAGATTGCGTGGAGGTCTGGGATGAGAGTGATTTCCATGTGCAGTGGTCCTTCCAAGAGTCTTCTCAAATAGGTTTCATCATGGGTGGTGAATTTGAGAAACAAGAGGGTTGCAATGTCATTTCAGTTTTGCTTGAAGACCTTTGATGATTTAATCAGCTCAAAATTTCTGTGTAAGAAGAGGGTCATTATGTTGATGAGGCAAGCTTGTGGCATAGGAGAATTGGGTCGAAGATGGGATTTGAAGAAAGGACAGCCCCCATGACTGCAGCAATGTTTGGAAGAAAGGCTTGAAGTTGAAATTAGTCATGTCGATGTTAACAAGGCTTGTGGTTTGAATGGGCCATTACACTTAATTGTGTTACTGCTTGGGCATTTGCTATTTCAGTTGAGGTTATTAAACTCTTGTTTGATGCTTCAACAGTTCATTTTGTCACGTTGCAACTATGAACTGTTTTCATTTTATTCAGACTATTTCTTTGCTTTTGTAGTAATTGTATTTAAGTAATATTGTGTAATAGTGCATCTATATATTTGGAGTGGATGTTATATTCTATAGCCATGCATTTTGGGTATGAATTGTTACATAAGTGTGAAAAATGGGAACCTCTATTTCATTTTCAGTTATAAGGTTGTGCTGAAAAATAAGTAACTAAAAGGCTACTCTTTCAATATTATACCCAATACAACTTCAATCAGAGTAACTTTTTAGCTTGAGAGAATTTTCCTAAACATCATAGCAATGTAAAGATATTAACAAAAAAAAAATATTATGTAAAAGTTAAAAACAAAATGTATAGATAATTTAGAGAAAGGATGTCGATGGTGGATTGGAGACGAGAAGTGCATTCATTTGGCGAGATAGGTCGCTCCATACCCCTACCACATTCCAAATTTGCTAACCATAACCTCCTAATTTACAAGGTGCCCCAGTGAACCCTTTAACTGACATGGAAAAAAGATGCTGTAAAACTGAACTGATCAGCAATTTATTCTCAAGAGAAGTCATAGATGCAATTTTGGCTATTCCTCTTCTAATACGAGACAAAATAATTTGGAGTTTCACACCACAATTAATAGTGCCTATCGTGTGGCTAGCGAGGCTAAATTTCCAACAATAGAGGAGACTTCCATGGGCAACAATAAGAAACAATTTTGGTCAACACTGTGGAAGACCAAAATTCCAAATCCCATTAAAGTCCTCACATGGAGGGCATGTCATAATAAAATTCCTACTTGTGAAAATCTTGGTAGGTGAGGAGTTCCAGTGGAACCATGGTGTCCCTTATGCAAGCTTCAAGTACAAAGATGATTTTGTTGATGCTGTAAACTTAAGCCCAGTAGGCACAATATTTCACAAAGCATAACTTCTTTCACTTGCGAGTTCAATAACATGGCTAAACAAAATAAATTGCATCATTTTCGTACACTACAAATCCAGAACAGTAGCTTTACAAATCTTCACAAAAATCTGATATGCTTTGTTCTTCAATAGTTTCCTACAATGAAGCCCTTTTTAAAAAAAAAAAAAAAAAAAAGTGACAGTAGGCTACACAATGAAGTAGCCTTCCCCTTTGAAAATCCCTTACTTTCCATGGTTTGAGCCCTACCTTTCCACCAGCGGCTTCAATTCTCTTTAACTCATTTGGTCTGTCAGGCTATTAACACAAACAATGTACCAAGCATGATGCAAAAAAGAAACGTAGAGAGAGAGAGAGAGAGAGAGAGAGAGAGAGAGAGAGAGAGAGAGAGAGAGAGAGAGAGAGAGAGAGAGAGAGAGATAAACCAAAACAGAGAACTCACAAACCAGGAAAAAAAAAAAGAAAAATAGAAACAGAGCACTCACAAACCTCTATTGTTAGTGTACAGCTTCTTTTTTTCTTTTTTCTTTTTTTTTCCTACGGGCAACTTGTGGAGGTGGAGCAATGGTGGAGGAGATAGAGAGAGAGAAACGTAGAGAGAGAGAGTCAGATGTTTTTGGGTTTAGAGATATGTTTAGAATGTAATAAATGAGAGTAGTTAATGAGATCTCAATAAGAATATTTGTGATAATGTGGGTCTTTTTTTAATCGTTGGATTTACTTAAATCCAATGGTTAAAAAAATGCGTAACTCTTTAAAGTTACACCAGGTGTAACTTGAACTCATCTCTTATAAGAATTGCATCAGAAGCAATATCCACCTAATCTCAATCTACCTTAGAAATTGAGCTCATGACTCATGGCTCAAGTGAATGATATTGATGGGTCTATTTACTTTCTTGATCCTTCCTTCTTCTGAATGAGTTTATTGCACTTTCTCTTCTTTTGAGGTATGGTAGTAGTAAAAGCTTGGTTGAGTTATTATTGCATAGCGTTGGTTGAGTAATGACTTTAAAGTTTAAACGGTGTTTGTAGATTTAACTTTATTGAACACATACTTTAAACTTAAAAAGAAATTTAAAGAACTGTACTTAAGGTATTGTACTTAAATTTTGTTCATAATGTAATTATCATGAGACTATCACATGAACTGAGATAAAGAAATTAATAAGAGAAATTTTATTTTATCTTTTTATACAACAAAATAGGAGGGGGGATTTTAAGTTTTTAACACTTTATTAATCTCTTCAATCAATATCAAATGGTGAAACTAAATTTTCTCAGAATAATGATACAAAATCCTCAACTTTTCTTTCGTAGTACTAGTTAATATTTTATTGAATAAAAAGAAAATGAAAAAATGAAAAAATAAATAAATAAATAAATAAACTCACACTAATCAACATCAACCTAAAACGACTAACCCAACGGCTTTAATTCCCAAGGCCTTCTAATTCTAAACGAAAATTTTAAAACAAAAAGGCTAATAATCAAAGCACTATAGCCATTAAATCAAAAAACAAGAGGAAAAAACACACATCAATAATGGAAGACATAAACATTATACTCCACAACAGCATCACCTGTGAGTATGAGCATGAGCATACCCACGTGCGAATCGGAAAAGCCCACTTCCACCAACGATAGGCATTTCCCTAACATCGGAGAGCACGGTATTGCGACCCAATACACTGAGAGTACTGCCATTATACTTGCCTTCAGTGAAAGCAAAGTTGAGCGCCATTAAAAGCCCCACGTCAGTTTGCGAAGCAGAAGCATAGATTCCTTGAGCACTGCCAACGGGTTTTGAGCTCAGCTGGGGCTTTACAGTCAAAGGGTCGTCGATCATCACAACGGCTCCGAAACCTGTGAGTGATGTCTTTGTCATCCGAGCCTCGGCGACTCTCACCGCCGTGGCGTTTTTCCCACAGACTATGTCGTGGAAGTAGAAGTGGAGGTGGCTTAGTTTCTCACGCTTTAGCCCGAGTTTAGCTGGAGATAAGCTTCTTGAGAAGCCATGGTTTTTTTGGCGGTGGTGAGGGTTGAGATAGAGAAAACGGTGAACAGAATGAGAAGGAAGGTGAGGGTCTTGGTCTTGGTCTTGGCCATGGTGTGCTACTTGAATTGAAAGGTTTAGAAATGAGCTTAGTTTGTGCTAGCAGCTACCTCTATATTTTGATCTAAATTAGACAGATACCTTAAGTTTAAGAGGCCATTTGGATGAAAGAGTGGAAAAGTGAAATGATAGAAAATTATGGAAATATAAAAAAGATTTTATTTTCTCTTTTTTTGTTTGGTTGGAAGTGAAAAAGTGGAGTAAAAAAGATGAATTTGAATAAATTTACTCATATATCATTGTTAAATAATAATGTCAAATTAAAAAAAGTAACAAATAACCACACACAAAAAAAAAAAAAAAAAAAAAAGCAATCACCCAAAAAAATTTATAAAAATAAAAAAAATATATTCCAAAAAAAAATGATATCCAGTAAAAATAAAAATAAACTATCACACCCAAGCCCTAAAAAATAATAATAAAAAAAAAAAGGCATTGTTAATGCCCAAGGAAAAAAAAAAGTGACAACTGGCAATGTGGTTGCCCCAAAAAAAGGGGGGGGTGAACGTTGCTGCCCAAGGAAGAGAGAAAAAAGAAAAAAAATACAACTTAAATTGAGAGTATTTGTATAAAGTGCATCTTTTAGCACTAATGGAATTACAATTCACCCAAATGTAAGAAATGATATATGGGTTGCTTTTGGCATTGGCTTTAAAAGCTAACTTTTTTTACTATTTAGTTTATTTTTGCTACTATTCAACTTATTTTTGGTACTATTTATTGGTTCTACTGCACTATTTCAGCTACTTTTTAGCTTTATCTACAGTACTTTTAATAAAAAGTTTTCAAGTTTAGCTAAATAAGTTGTTCTCAAACAGACTCATAGTCCCTTCTCTTGAAAGAAATGAACACATTAATCCATTTAATAATAATAATAATAATAATAAGGGTAAATTCTATCCACACTCCTAAGGGTTGGATTAATGCCAACTAGATCCAAGATTTTTCAAAACTAACCAATTTGGTTTTTAAAGCTAATTTAGTCACTAAAACAATTAAGAAAAAATAACTAACTGTTTAGGAACTAAGTTGACTTTAGGAACCAAATTGGCTACTTTTGAAAAGTCCTAGTCTTGGTTGGCATTAGCTGAAACATCAAGATATGTTAGTGGAATTTACCCTAATAATAATAAAAACATAATTTTCTAGATTTTGAGAGATTATCTTGACCAAACCCTAACCATGTTTGGCAATAAAGAATAATATTTACGCTAATGTTTATTGTACATAGCTAGTCCATGTTTGTTTTACATAGCATTATCAAAGAGAAATTCATTTAAGTGCATGATAAAGGAACAAACTTAACTAGCCTCTGCACTCTGCTAAACATACTCTCTCTCCCTTCAGTTGCACCTATTTTTCTCCTTCAATCTTAAAGTCATTATGGAAGGATTTATCATGGCATATTGCCTCTCCAATCTCCACCAATGGAGTCATTCTATTGGAATGTTATCAGCTCACCGATACTATACAATTAGAGTTACAAACCATACAAAGATAAGTGATTATGTTTCTATATCTCTAAATTTATATTATTGAATACATGATTACTTCACCTTTAAATACAAATTATTTTAATATGACATTACTATTTAATACACTCGATTTCACTTGTGTTTCACTAATAAACACATATACTAATAAATTGATTAGTCATTGCTAGACCTATATTATTTAAACATAAACCTCTGCTGAACATATATTATTTGAACATAAACCTCTACTAGACTTATAATATTTGAATATAAACCCTTGCTGGACATATCTTATTATGTTAAACATGAATTATTTTGGACTCATCCCATTGCTAGACATATGACAATTAATTATTCCATAATATTGGACATCACTCAAGTATAAATTATTAAGAACTTTAACTCATAACTTAAGCAATGCAATTATGCTAAATAAATATTACTTTATTTCAACTATTATTATAACCATTAATCAAAGTTATTATACAAAATATATTATTTACTTTATTTTAACTATTATCATAATTCTTAGACTTTGAGTTTTACCCATTTTCTAAGTCTAAAAATACACTGAAAGTCATTAGACTACGCGGCCCAATGTAGAGTTCCTGACTCAACTCCCTAGACAAATTTAGATTTAGCAAGGTCACCCTTCCAAAAGACAACATGTGGCTATGAACGAAAAACAGCCCCAACATCCTTAACTAAAGGAAGAGTGCAGAAATGCAGCAATGGGGTGCAAGATTTTTTCCAGCTGTTTGGCCAGATGGTGGAGAAACTATCAAATAAGGAGCTGGAACAGTGGGCCACTACGTCTTGGGCAATTTGGAATGCAAGAAACAAAGCTTATTTTGAGAAAATTCAGACATAACCAAAGATCATTTGGATGGAGCTTTAGCGCTATTAGAGACATCTCAGAGGCTTTCGGCCACTCAAGAAAACACATGAATATGAGGCAGCAGGTTCTACGATCTAGGCTCTTTTTTTTTTCTTTTTCTTTTTCTTTTTTTTTTCTTTTTTTTCTGGTTTAGTCGAGAGGTAGCCTAGTCTTTTTCTTTCATTGTAAGGCAACTAGCTAGCCTGGGATGTGTGCCTAGGTTTCTTACTTTGTATACGGATTACTTACTTCTGAATAAATAAATAAAAAATTATTTATTATCTTAAAAAAAAAAAAATTAAAAGTATAATTTTAACTTATATGTGTGTGTAATTATGATTGTTTTTAATTATATTTGTGCATATGCTTACATACCTGTCTATATATAAAGCCAAAATTCAAAGAAAATTCAATTAGAATTCAAATTGGATTTCAATTGGCCAAATGTCAAATTAAACTTTCTTAAATTTAGTGAACCATAATTATGAAAATACTTAAAGCTCAATACAATACTTATTACTCAACTATTCTTGAGATGAGAACCCTACAAAAATGCGTCTCATTCATTGTTCATATATACTCTCTCCTTCCCCTTTTTTTTGTCCTGTTTGAAAAGTCAAACTTTTTAAGCGAACATCATTTATTATCTTATCTACCTTTTAAAAATGTATAAGTTTCCAAAACTACCCTTTAAAAAATTTATCAAAAAATTGAATTTGTAAATTAATAGGGGTATAATAGGAACATTAGTAAATTAATGACTTTTATTTTTAGAAACGGGACAATATTTTGGGACATCTTAAAATGGAATAGAGGACAGAAAAAGTGAGGCGGATGGAGTATAATATATCTATTTGTGTCTCATTCATTGCTCATATATGTGTCACATAGACAAATGAACCGGTGTAATAATTCTTTAAAGAATAGCACAAAGGGAAATGATATGTTCACAATATTTTCATAATAAATTTTAAGTGGTAAGTTGTTATTGGTTGTTATGGGTAGGCAAAATAATAATTTAAGTTATAAGATTCAAATGTCATTATGTACTTCTAATTTATGCCAATCTATTTCCAACCTTATATCTTTGTCTGATAGTTGTGCTTTAAATCCAAATTAAGTTAGATTTACCTTTCATTACTTCTCCGCAAAAGTCTAAGGTATTTATTTTTTCATCTCTCATTTTCATTCTTTAAAATATTATGTTGTTTAGGTGAATATATATAGTACTGCTACAATTGAACATGTTTGTATGTAAGTTTAGCTTCACTGCTGAAGCATGATTTTAATGTTTAAGAAGTTAAAATATAGCAATGCATCAATATATGATTTTAATGTTTAAGAAGTTAAAATATAACAATGTATCAATATATAGTAACACTGCTGTGAGTGCTCTAAGCACGGTTATTTACCAACTCTTAGGTGCGCATTGACTTTAATGCCGTAAGTATGGGAAAGAAGCAAAAGGAGGATCTGACTATAAGATTGTGCAGGAAAAGTCTTTGACAGTCATTGTCAACGGGGAACGTGGTTATGGCCGCCTCGTAGGTGACATTTTATCATATTAGGTAATTTAATGAGTTCTATCTTCATAATACCAACAACAAAAAAAATGTAATTTAATGGGATTTTCTTTGTATGAATTTTAATATTTTGTAAATAAAAGTTTTACACCACCTCTTTTATTGAATTTGTTTGTTCTCATATCCAAGACTCCGAGAGCTTAACGAATGGATTGATTGACACCCAAAAACAGTCATTTCCTAACACAGTTTGGCTCCAATAAACATTACAACGTTTAACATGGGCCGAAAGAACAAATGGAAGTCATGACTTGTGGGATGTTATGCTATTATTCATAATTTGTGAGGTGTAAAAATTTTTGTTTTCGGATATAAGGTGATAGTGGGTGAAGGGAATATAATTATCACGGAAAACTATCACATAAAACAGGATAAAGAAATTAATAGGAAAATTTTTATTTTTTAATACAATAAAATGGGAGAGGGGATTTCAAGTTTTATACCCTTTATTAATCTCTTCAATAAACATCAAATGGTGAAACTAAACCATACATAAACATAATAATCATTCTCAGACCAACGATACAAAATCCTCAACTTTCCTTTTGTTAATACTAGTTAATTCCCAAAGCCTTCTAATTCTTTAAATAAAAATAAAAGAGAGAGCTAATAATTAAAGTATTAGCCGTACAAAAATTAAAATAAAATAAAATGAAAAGGAGTAAAAAACACGCATCAATAATGAAAGACATAAACATTATACTCCACAACAGCATCACCAGTTTTAAAGTCAATCGTGTGAGTATGAGCATGAGCATACCCACGTGCGAATCGGAAAAGCCCACTCCCACCAACGATAGGCATTTCCCTGACATCGGAGAACACAGTGTTGCGCCCCAACACACTGAGAGTACTGCCATTATACTTGCCTTCAGTGAAAGCAAAGTTGAGCACCATTAACAACCCCAGGTCAGTTTGCGAAGCAGAAGCATAGATTCCTTGAGCTCTGCCAACGGGTTTTGAGCTCAGCTGGGGCTTTACAGTCAAAGGGTCGTCGATCATCACAACGGCTCCGAATCCTGTGAATGATGTCTTTGTCATCGGAGCCTCGGCGACTCTCACCGCCGTGGCGTTTTTCCCGCTGACTATGTCGTGGAAGTAGAAGTGGAGGTGGCTTAGTTTCTCACGCTTTAGACCGAGTTTAGCCGGAGATAAGATTCTTGAGAAGCCATGGTTTTTTTTGGCGGTGGTGAGCGTTGAGATAGAAAAAATGGTGAAGAGAATGAGGAGGACGGTGAGGAGGGTCTTGGCCATGGTGAGGAATTTGGGGTTTGCTTCTTTAATCGAAAGGTTTAGAAATGAGCATAGTTTGTGCCTAGCATCCTTTATAGTGTGGTACGGACACCTTGAGTTTTGCGGAATTACAGTCCACCCCAAGTCTTAGAAAATGTCATTTCGAACGCATCTCTTTCGCCACTCATGAGACCCGTGTCTCAATGTTACTGTAATATGCACAGGTCTCATGCGTTCTATGTGTGGGGTCCATGTCAGTGAAATACAGATCTGGAAAATCTGAACTGCTCTTAAAGCAACGCTTCCTGCCAGGAGGGCTTTATGGTTTGGTCCCGTGATGGGATTCACCTCTCGGAGCATACAAGAATAACCCTTTATATAATTGGTATTTTAATCCTTCTAAGAGCATTAGTAATAAAGGTTGTAAACCCCCCCAAAATGGTATTTTATACCATAAACCTACAAAAATTTACCATTACCAAGAGTAGTAGTTGTAAAATATTTTACAACTCTCCTAAAGTACCATCTTATAAATAAGATGGTTATGTAGCAAGATAATATTTTTAAAAAATTAATATTTTATTTAGTTTTGGGTTTTATTTTAGTATTGAATTATATTATTTTATTGTGTAGATATATTATTTTAATGTGTTGTATGGTAAAATTAAAGTGAAAATGTTGAATATATTATAAAATGGTATAGTACAATGGATAAAATAGCTTTAGAAATGGTAAAATAGAATTGTTTTAGAAACTAAATGCTAATGCTCTAATAATAATAAAATATTCTAGATTTTGAGAGATTGTCTTGACCAAACTCTGACCACAATTGATGATTATAATAATAATATCGACATTAATGTTTGTTGCGCATAACTAGTTACAATTACAATCTTGGAAATTATGCTGTGTTTTGAAAACATGATTTCAACTAATGTGGCACACATACTGTATACACATTGGTGTAATATTCAGCACTAGAATATTTAATCTAAAAATTTTTTTACTAACCATGATTATAATTTGGTCTACGGAAAATAATTGAATAAGTAACTTGTTGACTTTCTCAAACCTTCAGGGAAGAGGTGTTGTTTCCCTTGGATACAAAAGCTTAAGTGCAGTAAATTAGGTTTTCAAATTGAATTCAAGCATTTGGTTGCATTAACCAATAAAACGCAAATGGTATTATCTTTTTTAAAAACAATCAAATTCAATCAAACCAACTATTTAAATTCAATTGGAGAATCTAACATATTGCACCAAAAATATTGTAAGTTGGAAACTAAGTTTTATAATTAAGAGCATTCGAATTAGCTTATGCAACAATTTATTTTTATTTTAGTATAAGAACCTATATTTTCTATTTCACAAAGCCACTTTTCAAAAACACTTACATCAAATTATCTATTATATATTCTATCTTATTTAAATACTCATTTCTCATTATTTTTTTTAATTATTATCTTCATATATATATATATATAGAGAGAGAGAGAGAGAGAGAGAGAGAATATGATGAAACATGTATCTTTACACAACTTTTCATGGTCTTATGTGTATGAATTTCGGATTCCTTATTTTACTATACAAGCATTGACTAATTAGTCTTTTTGTCTATGATAAAAAGTACAATCATATGAAGTAAATGACATAAATTTAAACTCTATAAAAAATAATAAATAAAAAAATAAGCACGGATGCAAGTGCTTTTACCTATATATATATATATATTCTATTATTGTTGTTACTTGTGCCGCACAATGGGTTTATTTTAGGAACGGTGTATTTTAGGCAGAAAAAGAAACTTAGAGGAAAAAGTTATAGTTAAAAACAAATCATTATCATGGGTTGGGCATTAAGCACGGGCAAAAATACCTGTGTGAAAGAAAGAATAAAAAGTAGAGAAAGAATGTTTTTCGCATTGTTTAAGTTTGGAATCATTTAAAATCACCATAAAAGGCATACTTGTGGTCCTCTCAGAAAATTCTTCTGAACGGTCTATTTAATACACCCATACGTGGTCAATTAAAAAGAGAATTAGTCAATGACACAACATTTTACAATCAGTTAATTACCAAAAGTTTATGATTTAAACTTTAAAGAGTGTTTTCGTTTTTTTCTTTTCTTTTTCTTGGGATCTTCTGACATATTAAAGTCCCCATTTATTAAGTGACACCATGCCAACGCACACATGACATATAGATATGCATGATATTAAAATTTACAATGTACTTTGTAGTCAAAGTTGCAGTGAAGATCATTGCTCACCATTGATATAATAGTCACTCACAAATATAATTTTTTATAGGATAGGGTGAGGCAAAAGTCGAGGTTCAAGTTTTTAAGAAGGAGTTTCACATATATATCTTAGATCATATTAGAGTAGGATTTTTGTCTTAGATAAAAAAATAAACAAAATTTAGTAAAAAAATAGTTATTCAGCACAATAAAATCTTACCATGCTTTTATAAAGTAAACGTTATAAGTTAAAATTCTATTGTAATTACGTAAGAAATAATAATAATAATAAGAAGAAGAAGAAGAAGAAGAACAAGAAGAAGAAGGCACTAGTTAAGATGTATCATAAGACAATAAATAAAATAAAATAAAATATTACATGTGGCCCATCACAACTCATAACAAGATTATTATGAGATTTTGTTGTTTCCATAAATTTTCTTTAAAAAAAATGGTAACTACATCAAACACATCCGAGATTAAAAGTTCAAACTTCATTTTTTCAACACGAATTGAGCTCGAGCTCATCATCAAGTTGTATTACACATTCAAATTTGTTTCATTCTTTTATTGAATAAGCTAAAACCTGTTCACAAATTGTTTGATCAACTTATACTTTTTCCACATATTTAGACAGGAAGACTAAATTTTTTTAACCCCTTAACATATCTATGCTAATAATATACAATTATATTATATAAACTAATTAAATAGAAAATTTTTAATTACAGACTTTATTACAAAATAAGCTTTTATATTTATTTGTAACTTATAACTAAACTTTATACTCAAGAGCTTGTTCAAAAACATAATATTATGTTTGGGCTTTGTCGTTGAGCCTAAACACAGGCTTAAGTTTGACACATTTATTAAACTTTTTTTTTTTTTTTTTGATAAGTTGAGAGTTCAATTCATTTACCTTTATATATATTTATAGGCTTAATGATTTTTTTAAGATTATCTTTTATAATGTGCTGCACTAAATAGTAATTATGATTAATGAGTTGAAGAAGATACTTTGCCCGGAATGTGAAGGAAGAGATGTTCAAGCAGTACGAGACACGCAAAGACAACAATGTGCTTTCTCAAAAGTAAATTTGGGCCCTAAAAATTATGTGGAGCCATCATAATGTTTTTTTTGCTAGATATAGTCCATTTTCCTTTTTCTGTTTTTTGTAGATCGATATGTGGATTGTGGAGTCATCATAATTGCTTTTAAATAGTTTCACTAATACATGCGATAGGCTCCAAGTTGGGTAAAATCAGCCAAAGTATTTTGTTGCAGAACAAAATTCTAAAGAGTAATTCTGCAAATAAAAGTGCAGGGAAATTTAAAAGACAGACCCCTATTATATAACTACTAGTACATCCAAATAATTTCTAGTGAAAAAGAAAGAGAAAATAAAAATAAAAATAGGCCCCACTTGCCCTTTGCCTTGGGGATAGGGGGAGGAGGACCTTAGCAAGTTAAATGTTTGGGGTCAATAGCTAATATTAAATTTGGATTCATATATGAATTTATGGTCAATTGAAATGATGGATGATCAAGTGGATTCTGAGTCGTTCAATTCTTAGTCAATAAGAGGGTATTAAATACAGATTGGGGTCCATACAATTGACGGCAAGTCAAAAATAATTGGATGCTAAAATTTCTTGTGAGAGGTGACCTGCCCACTTATAAAAGAAATTTTGTTGGCATTAGAAACGACGGTCCAATTGAATATGAAGTGTAGAAAGTGAAAAGTATAGGGAATTGGGCCAATTCGCACTGGCCAGTATTGGAAATTTGGAGTTACGTGCCTGATGTAAAGAATGAATGCAGACGCATATGAAGGTCCACCACGTTTACGGACTGTCTATGTTCTGAAATGCCTTCGTCAAGATTTGTTTTCTAGCTTTATGCTTTCACTATTAATTATGTTATTATTAATTGATGATGCAAAGTGTTTCCGAAAAGGAAAAATATAATAATAATAATAATTGGCGATGGAAAGAATTTTGGTGGTTCACCCTTTCAAACGTATTTTGAAAGATTTGTCAAAAATCTTATTATTAATTGATGATGCAAAAAATCTTAATTGCTAATACAAAGAATTTTGGTGGGTCACTCTTTCAAATGTGTTTTAAAAGAGCTGTCAAAAATTACAAGTTAACTTAGAATGATATAGGTGTGATATCAAGCAAAACTCTTCAGATATTCAAATTAATACTAATAATAATAGAATTTTAAAAGGGGTAAACCTTATATTTGTTCCCTAAGCTTTACACCATATTTTAATTTTGTCCATAACATTTCAATTGTATCAATTTAGTCCTTGATATTATATCTTAGATGAAAATTACTGACATGACAAACGGCCAAAATAAAATTTAAGTTTATAGTCTCATCAATGTAAGCTAATTTTTTGTTTCAACCATTAGATACGTTATAAATTTTCATCCAAAAGATAACGGTATGGCTTAAATTGACACGATACTAAAAGGTTATGGTCTAAATTAACACAATTAAAATGTTAGGAATCAAATTGAAATATAGTGTATAGAATAAAGACTAAATACATAGTTTACCCAATTTAAAAGTGTATCAATGTGAGAAATCATAGATACAATTTTCTTATTCTTAGCTGTGGTGCTTATATAGAGCTTTTGCTAACCATTACTCCCCATGATTTCAACCATTGCTTGTAATTAGGGTGTGAACTGTGAAAGGTATGGCTACAATTGTGGGCAAAGGCCAAACAATTTTTTTTTTTTTTTAATTTATAGATACAACAAAAGTTAATCTATAGCATCTATTCCATTATGATTGTTCTTATCATCGAAGTAAGATTTGGTTTAAACAAAGTCTGAATCTCAAATCTCTTATTCGATATAAAAAACTTTACTAATCGAGCTAACTGAAATCCACGTATCTTGGATTCATGTCTACATTCAAGGAAAATGGGTTGAATACAATAACAGATTATGCCTTTCCAACTTGATGATGACCATCTTTCCTTGCTTTGTTTATACAAAAGTGGACAAGATCTTTTGTACGATTGAAAGTAGATGATCTATACTCATCAGTTACCCCTCATTCCAAGGACGTTCATCCATCCAACTAAACTAGCCTTTGGGTGCCAAGCGTCATGAATTGGGGGTATTATGTTAATTTCATGTTGCCTCATTTTTTCAACCATCTCATTAACCGTGACGACAGTTTGGCAACTTCTTGCCACGTGTCACATTTTTGTCAGACACAAAACGACTCGTCCTCTAGATTGCTTGAGTGAAATTTTGAATTTTGTCTCAAAATGACAATCACATTGTGCTTTACTTCTCATTTTCACACTTCCACAAGAATATTGGTGATATTACTTCCTCAGAGTTCCATCTTTTCCCTTAGGCGACCTCCCAACTCCAACATTCTTTCTCTGGTGATTATCTATCATTCCTTCGTAGCTTTGTTGCTTTATTAGTTCTGGCTACGTGGGACCCCACTGGCTACCCCCTAAGCTTTATGTTCATTAGGTTGTGTTTCATCGTAAAGAGATACTGTACGTGTTCATCAACTCAAAAATAATTTCATTACTAACTACTATATACATAAAGCACCCAATTCAAAAGAAATTATTCCTCCATGTTTAAAAAAATTACAAAAAATATATATAATTTTGTGTCAATCTAAACATGCTGCAATAATATAGTATATAAATCGATATCTTTTAAAGAGATTAAGTTTATAGGATTACTGGTTTGTACGAAAAATCTAACCAACATGATTGATACGATATAGCATTTATAACTTTGATTTATATGACATGATTGAAGAGGTCAAATGTCAAAATTTCCTAGCAAGTTCAAGTTAAGAATTATCATGCTTGGATGAAGTCTATGCTGCTGTTATTGTTGATTTTTTTTTTTTCTTTCTTTTGATAGATACAATGAGATTTGAACCTATGGTTTCTTTTCTATGATAATTGTTGATTGTTCTTTATTATCAGGTCAAGAAACTTATTGATTTTTTGTGTAAACAGAATTCAAACATAGGTTTCTTATTCAATTATAAGAATCTTTACCATGTGAGCTAACTACAACCCACAAAACTATTTTGTTTTAGTAGCTATATACTTAAATAAACAACTATTACATTATCTAATTGCCAATGGGTTAAGTATGTTTTAATCCCCACATTCATTGTGACTATCGAATTATAAAAATAAAAATAAAAAACCTTAATAGGATCTGATTCTACTTGCCGTTTGCAAATAATAATATTTAAGGATTTAGGTTGGCAATATTTATTGCTACAGCTGATTAATTAATTCCCCCCACCCCCCAATTATAAAAAGAAAAAATAATTAATCAATTAACCATAATTCATTCAGGACAAAATTTATGTACGAAATTAGTTATAGTCTAAGGTTACAACCTTATTCAATAAAATGAATATTACTATATATTTCGAAAATCTAGCTGTTGAATTATATGTTCTTTACATTCTTAATACACGTGTCAAATTTTATATCAATCAGATATTATTTACTATATTATCTATAAGCTTATATTTTATGTATAATTTTAAACTACAAAAATTTGTTATTTAAACAATTTATCAATAACATAACTATTAATTTTTAATTTTTTAGAAATTTTACAAACATGAAAGATATAAAAAGAATGTGTAAGCCAATGGTAAATTTGTCAAAATTTACCTCTAATAAAGAAATATTGAGTAAGATTGTAACCTTATGCTACAATCAATTTTATAACTAAATTTTGTCTATTCAAGAAACTATTTAATTCTCTTGTAAAAATTCTAAATCGAGCCAAAAAAAACCTTCCATCTAAGATCTTGAGCACGGTGTTCTCAAAGTGCAAGGCCCCCTCTCTCTCTCAAAATAGGTCATCAACATCATGATCCTCCTTGGTCAGAACAAAAAGCCAGAGATCGAAGTAATCATCTACGCTGCTGAAAGCCGGCCCTCGTGGGCCTGCAAAAAAGATTCTCAAGACCAAGGAAAGCATGTGAATTTTAAACTTCGTTGTCTTAGGCAGTCCATAGAGGACTAGATTCTTTGTCTTTAGTGGTCTTGGAAAGCAGAACTGGCATGACAGCCAATCAACAAGGAGTACTGACTCTTCCTATCTCTACTCACGTCCTTAGGGGACTCTCATAACATTGATATGAGATGGCGTATTGCGAATGTATAAGAAGGATCCTTTTTATTCCCAATTCCCCAGCGCACACATATTTGTGATGTGGTCCTTCGACGAACCAAATTATTTCTCCCCTTAATCCAGTCAACCAATCTATTCTATTGTGCTTATTCTCACAAAAATAAATAAATAAATAAAAATAAAAAATCTATTCTATTGTGCCTTATTTTTTTTAGAACCTATAATACACTGCACCTAGGGAACAATTTAATCCAACCATAAGGCGTGCATCTATTGCCTTGTAGTTACAAAGCAAGATTAGAATAGCAACCAGGAATTGTGGCACAAGTTTAGGCTCTTGGACAAAAATTTGGAAAAGAATCAAGAAACATTTGAGACCCCAAACTTGAAAAAAAGAGAGATCAGAGAGAGAGAGAGAGAAAGAGATGTGCAATGTGCAAAAACAATTCAATGCCAAGTTGAACAAAAAGGAGAATAGTGACAATCATCATGCTGGAAATCTCCCACAAGTCGAAAGCATTAAGGGCCTAAGATTGTTCATGTAAATGGCATTACTCTCAAAACTTGGGGCCATTTTCTAATTGGGGGCCCTAGGCAATGGCCTAAGTGGCCTAAGCCTATGAGCCAGCCCTAACTCTCAAACCTTGAAAACATGCCTTACTCCAGCAAGCTGACCTCACTAGACTGTTATATCTTTTGCTGTCAAATAATTAAATTTACACAAAAAAAAAGAGTTAGTCTGCTCATCTGCTACTATAAAACTAACATCTCTTTAGCTAACCACACAGGTTGCACTTCTCACTTTCCCCTTACATCTCATAATGCTGATCGCAAAGCTCCATTGTCAATCAACCTTAGTAGCCATATCCTGGGAAAAAAATTGAAAAATAAATAATAATAATAAATAAATAAATAAATGAAAATAAAATGACATTTAGTCAGTACCAACTTTTGAAAGGGAGAAGCAGAGGAACATTGGCAGAGTTAATAGATTCAAATTAGCAACTACAGACCTGAGTTGTCCATGGGGTTGCCAGCAGGCACTTGTTCAGGCTCCTTGATTTCAACAACTACACAATCTGACATCAAGAACGTTTTTGCCACTGAGGAAGCATGCTCAATGCAACATCTAACCACCTGAAGTAAGCAAATGCAAAAGTTTCAGATTTAAAAAGTAAATGGCACCAGACTTTCAAAAAAATGACAAGTAATAATTGACTTGATCAACATGCGTCTTTGAACCTATAAACCCACATGCTAACTAAACTGCTCACATATTTAAACAGATACCACAAAAGGAAGGGTCATATCAATACTTGAACCATCAATGTAGTAAACACTAATTCACTTGATCAACATGCATCTTGGAACCCGGTAAACCCACATGCTAACTATACCAAAAGAACTGAAGCTAAACCACTCACATATTTAAACAGATACCACAAAAGAAGGGTCATATCAATACTCTAACCAGAAGGAATAACTGAATCCTTATTTTCTATTTCTATTTCTATTGTTAACAATAAACATAAAAGCAATGGATACAAAATAGACCCTATTCTCCTCAATGAAATTGGGCATTAGAGCAGGAACATGATTTTAGGAGAGAAAACCAAGACCTCCAAGACACTGTCACGAGGTACTCTACCAGCACTTCATATGATTGTGCATTCATAACATATTAGCAAGATACTGGCATGTATTTCATCATGAATTGCTTAAAATTCAACTACCAAAACCTTCCAAAATAGGAACATGAAATGCAGTTCAAAACCATCTCATGCTTCTCTTGTAAAGTTCTATATGGGTACTCACCTTAGTTGGATCAATAATTCCAGCAGCCATTAAATCTTCATATTTTCCTGTGGCCGCATTATATCCATATTTAAAATTGTCACTGGAAAGCACCTAAAGAAAACAATATACCGTCAGTACAACACATCCTAAAAAAAATAATAAATAAATAATAAATAAATAATTAAAAAAACTCGAGAGAACAAAATGACAAGAATGGTAAGAATACCTTCTCGCTAACCACGCTTCCATTAACACCAGCATTCTTGGCAATCAGTTTCAAAGGGTAACTCAAAGCTCTTTTGACAATATCTGCTCCAACCTGCAATTAATCCAAACAGCTTCAGCCTAAAAAGCTATCTAAAGAGGTCAAAAGAACATGCTGCGTCATTTTAAATTTAACAATATCAACAAATTGGTGAGATTTCAACCAAGTTTATGACTACTATAGCTTAGACATGACTTCCACAATTTTACCAAAGCCAAGACTTGAACCTTCAGTAAATAGCTTACCTTTTCTTCATCATTGTCAAGGCTGTCCCTGATAGCATCCACCTTTGATGCAAGTCTGAGCAGGGTGCATCCACCGCCGACTACAATACCCTCCTCAACAGCAGCCTGGAAATCATTGAAATTGTAAACTGAAAAGGGACTTACCTTTAACCTAAAACCTATTTGTACTGGTGTACTTTCCAATTGTAACATATATTACCTTTGTTGCATTAAGAGCATCTTCGACTCTCAGTTTCTTTTCTTTGAGCTCTGTCTCAGTTTGTGCACCAACCTTGTGTTCAGTAGGAAGTTGAAAAATTCAGATTTTCACTCAACCCAAAAAAAAAAAAAAAAAAAAATCACGGATGATAATTACAACTTGCTATTGGAAACTTACCTGGATCACAGCAACTCCACCTGACAATTTTGCAATCCTTTCATTCAGTTTTTCCTTCTCGTAATCTTGCTCTGCAGCCTGCATGAGAATGTCATCTTAATTGGCCTAGAAGCAGTCAAAATGAACCCCGCACACACTGCTTATTTATGTGAGAGAGAACGGAAGATAGATTACCTCAATAAGATTTCTAATCTGCGCAACTCTCTTGTTTACTGCTTCCTGTGTGCTTCCATCACCGACAATTGTTGTAGTATCCTTGGTAAGCACCACCTTAGAAGCATGGCCAAGTACCTCCTTCTCAGCTTTGTCTAAGGAAAGCCCCACCTCTTCCCTGATTACAGTTCCTGCAAGCCAGATGAAGAAATCTCTCAATATGTGACAAAAATCACTGAAGAATACACTGAAACAGTGAAACACTTGACAATTTAATATAGAGCAACCAGTAAGGAATAGAACCAGAGAAAGGTTAACCCAAAAGAGAAGATGATGTGAACATACCTCCAGTGAGAATAGCAATGTCATCGAGGTACTGGCTCTTGCGCTCTCCAAAACCAGGAGCTTTCAGTGCAGCAATCTTCAGAGCACCCCTCAGCTTGTTCACAACCAAAGTTGCTAGAGCTTCTTGTTCAATGTCTTCCGCAATTAACACAATTGGGTATCCACCTTTGATAGCATCCTCAAGCACGTTAATAAGATCCCTTGCATTTGTTATTTTCTTATCAACAAGAAGCAACTGCATTAAAACATGCACACATACACACATCAATTAGCAAAGCCAACATATATTACTGCTGATGTCAATATTTGCTGGAGGGATAAACTCATAAAAGCCAAAAATACAAAACAGGTCAGCTTTGATAGAATTCACACCTTGCAATTATCATATTCAACTGCCATTTTCTCACTATCTGTGACAAAGTAAGGTGAAATGTAACCACGATCAAATTGCATTCCTTCAACAACATAAAGGCTGTTCTCAGCACTTTTTCCCTCTTCTAGGGTCACTACGCCCTTACGACCCACCTTACTCATGGCTTCAGCTATCATATTTCCTACTTCATAGTTGTTTCCAGCACTAACTGCTGCTACATCAGCCAGCTCGCTGTCTTCAACCTGCAGCCCGATGTCATTGTTATTAAGAGACATTATTAGAAACTGACTAAACCAAGCACAAAAAATATGGTGGGACACAATCTTGATGCTTGAAACCGGAAAACTCAATTAGACATACATTACCTCCTTTGACATCAACTTAAGCTCAGACACAAGAGCTTTTGTGGTCTTCTCAATGCCTCGAGTAATTAAAACAGGGTTTGCACCAGCAGCTACCACCTGGAATTTTAAATCATTTTGATGAGATTGGGAAATCATCAGTGATTAAAAAAAATAAAAAATAAAAAACCATTTTCTTTATCTTTCTACTATGTTCCTATTTCCTAAATGAAGAGAGAGAAATGAAAAATAGGGAACAAAGATAATATGGCTTTCTCTTCATTGTTGTCTCTTTTATGAAGTGAACTAAACAGGATTTTTTGACATTTTCAAACAAGACAGTGCCCCATAAATCAAAATACAAACCTTGACACCCTCGGCAATAAGACCTTGTGCAAGCACAACAGACGTTGTTGTTCCATCACCAGCCAAATCATTAGTCTTTGCAGCCGCTTGCCTCACTAACTTAGCACCAATGTTCTCAACTGGGTCCTCCAACTCAACCTTCAGAGGGGAGAGACCAAATACATCAATATCTTGCACAAGATGGTATTGGTTTCATAATAGATTGAGCAAAAAAAATACATACAAGGGAGAAATTGTAAAAAGATGAATAGCATTGCATAAAAATTTATTCATCAGAATTTTGCTAGGCATATTAAATTCATTTGATCCTTAGTTTCAACAATAATGGAAATCTAAGTATCTAACACCAACAAATTCCAACTAAAAAAGGAAATATCTTTTTTGAAGTTCAATAAACAACCTTAGCACCATAAAAAAAGAATAGAAACTAACCTCTTTAGCCACAGTAACACCATCATTAACAATTTTTGGGGAGCCATACTTGCTTTCCAGAACAACATTCCGTCCTTTTGGACCAAGAGTAACCCCAACTAAATCCGCAAGCTTGTTCACACCAGTCTGAAACAAAACAAGTGATAGATTGTAGAAACTAGAAAAAACAAATTACAAAAGTCAAAAGCCCATCACAATAAATCAACACCCGACATAGTCTTAATGAGAAACTCACTTGAAGCTTCTTAATAGCTGAGCCGTCCTTGTTGAAATGCAATTCCTTTGCCATGGCACAAATCTTGGGAGAGCGATTTCTTTGTGACATCACATTTTGTCTCCTAGCAAATGAGAACGAAGAAATGGAAGCAGAAGATGATAACTTGTCTGAAGAAGAAGCAAATTTCTTGTCCATAACACGGCAACCTGGAGCAGCCAAGGAGCCAACTGAAGACATGGCTGTAAAAGTTGACGCCATCTGCTCCTCAAAAGCTGAAATAAAAAATTACCATTATTGTCTTGGTAATCTCAAACACATAAAATAAATATACTCCATCAAGAGACCAAAGGAGGTACTACAAAAAATCATGAGAGAGAAAGAAGGGAGAAACTCCAAAAGAAATCAATTAATCAACCAATAACAATGACCAAAGGCAGCTCATGTAGAAGCAAATGAGACTTCCTCCCAGTCAAATAATTCAAGCATGATATCAAACCCATCACACACTTTTAACTTGAAATCTTCATAATGAAACAGAATTTTGGAAGATTAGTCAACAACATATAGCTTGACAGGACCCATACTTGTCATTTGGATTATAATATGCTCTCAAAAGAGTTCTATATTTATTACAAATTTATAACCATAAAAACTTTCCCAGCTCGAGTAGGTAATTTCAGACCAGAAAAGCTAAGATCTTTGAATTGGTTCAATGCTGAACCAATAAAAATCTCTTCTTTTTTTTTATAAACAAGGATATCTAGACCTCTTCGAGTATCGGACTATTCCTTTGAGCATGTGCAACCCCCCCGTCCCCCACACACCGGGTTATTACAGGGAGAAATCCCTTGGGGGTGACCCCAAGATGCTGGCAAGGGGCTTTGAACTCAAGATCTCATGGATATCATGAAACCTTAAGAACCACTTAGCCAACCCCTTGAGGTTAAGATAACATAAAAATATAAGTTTCCCAGAACATAAAAAGCATAATTGTGAGCCCTAACAACTTTTAGAGCAGACTCCAACTGTCCTAGAATATCTAACAACAAACACAGCAAGATCTCCAGTACAAGAATTCAAAGATAGCATGGTTTGATACTCATATTAATGGAATTCATCAACTTGCCCTGCATTGTTTAATAGGTGCATTTGGAGAGAGAGGAACAATCAAAGTTTCGAGGACACAGAGAGAGCAATGCCTAATCTCAAATTATGTTTCTTCATCAACTCTGCATTGTCAGCCTTTATGTTCTGTTTTTTATTTGATAGATTCACGTAATTTGCGTGTTTGATTATTTAGTCCCCAAACATATACTTGGGAGACTCTTTTAATGATATCAATAAATTGCATTACTTATCAAAAAAAGAAGAAGATGGAATTCATCAACTTCATTAAGAAAAAGAATAATACTTCAATAAACCATAGAGATAATAATACTTCAATAAACCTCTTCAGTTACATGATTCCATGTTGGATCACACTTTCCCCTCACAAAAATTTTACAAAAGACCAAAGCACACAGGAAGTGTACTAAGCTGGCAAGAGAACAAAAACAAAACTAAGAAATATAAAGACTACATCTATCAAGCAAATCAGACAAAGAATAAAAAAGAAAATTCCCCAAAGGATTTGCCCACCCAAACAAGGTTTGGAGGAAACACATCTTTAAGTCTCGAATCAACCTCTCGGTTCCTTCAAATGTTCATGCATTCCTCTCCCTCCATATACCCCACATCAGAAATGAGGAACCATATTCCAAATACCCTCACAAATGTATTATTATTAGACCCAATTGTAGAAGCATGATGTGGAGGCAAAATCCATTTCACTCAACAATTGCAGACCAACAACAACCATTTCACCAACAAATAATTCCAAAAAAATCACAAAAAAATTAACAATTTGTCACATTTAAAAGAATGGCAAATTACAACTTACCCACTTGTGATTTGGCCAAAATTTAAGTTGCCTACCTATAGTTTGAAATTTGACACTTTACCTAATTGAAGTTAGCTCAGTTAGAATTCTGTAACCCACATCTGTTAAAAACAGGACTAAATATGTAATTTGCTCCACTTTTATGTCTCTCCCTTCCAAAAAAAACAAAAAACATAAAAATACAAGATCAAATAAGATAAAAAATAATCCAGGAGAACACTTGTATCATAGGATTTCAAGTCACAGGTAAGCAACTTAAATTTCGGTCAAACCCCAAGTGAGTAAAGTATCAAATTTCAAACCACAAGTTGGTAACTTAAATTTCGGTCAATCCACAAATGGTTAAATTGAAATTTGCCCTTAAAAGAATAAGGTTGTGCACCAAGTAAATAAATCTATTAAGCACTAATCACAAAGCGTGCATCCCTTATTAAGTATTAATCACTGAGTATACAAAGTACTAATGTCTTAAGTACAAATTACAAAGTGTGCATCCCAAACAAAAATGAACAATATCACTCTCCAGTTCTAGCAATCTGGGTTCCAATTATTAATTTCCCAGTATATCTTAAGCACATACAGAGATAATATGCAGTGTTAATTATTTTCACATGAAATGGTTGAAGCACCAAAATATTACTATCAGATTAAATAATCTTGCACTTCAAGAAAAAACCCAATATTTTTCATATTCCCAGTTTCCCGTAGAGAAAATGAAATGCCAACCACTACAAATACATTTAGAAATGCCCATTATCAGTGAAGATTCCACCACCTCCTCAACAACACAAAGTTTCTCATATTAAGACCCCAATGCAATGCAAGTCAAAAGCATACAAATCATATTCAGCAAATGATAAATACTGAGATATTTGAATTGAAGTTGAAGTGTGTATGAGAAGCCAAAGCAAAGAAAAGAGAGGAAATTCCTTACAGCGGAAACCCTAATTCTTTTGAAGCTGCTAAGATGAAACTTGAAAGTTGAAGAGAGAGTTGAGAGTAGGGTTTGGAAATGGATTGGGGTTGAAGAGTGAGACGGCGTAGGAAACGACACGGTTTTTATTCTGGAACAAAACCACGTCGTTTTTTGTCTGAGGAAACGACGTAGTCAGTGATTTGGCGTCAGAACCGGCTAAACCGGTGTTATTTATATCAGACGGTTCTGATTCATCAAAAGCTTTAAGATTTTTTTTGAGAAACAGCTTTAAGATAAAACGGAGATAAAAAGTGGTGTGGGAAAATAGTATATAATTTAAGCAAAAAGGTAGCTTATAATAAATTGTCAAACACACTTATTATTTCACATTTTGATATACATTTTACTTTATACTTCTATAGTTGTGAGTTCGATAGACTATTGTATTCCTAAGATATTATTGTGGATAGGAATTCTCCATCAATTTATGATATGTACCCTAATGAAGAGTATGAATTGGGGAAACAGAAAGTTGAGGAATACGATGATGAGACTTTCTTTGTTCAAATACAAAAAGTTGATTTTACAAAAGATAATTATCCAACGGTAAGATTCATTGTTGTAGCCATCAAGACATTGTCTCTTAAGGAGCAAAATCCACATGTAAATTTTCTTAGGGTTAACAAATATATATTTCATGATGATAAATTTGATAGGTCCTTCAATTCAGAGCAAGAGACACATGTAAATTTTCTTAGGGTTGACAAATATATATTTCATGATGATTGTTGATATCCATTTTATACAAACCCGATTCAACCAAGCTCCACTTCCTTGTGGGTTCAATTCATGTATTATATTTTATTCTTTTAAATATGGCCCAAGCCCATGCAATTTATGGGAGAAATTGAAAAAGTGTGGTTTGGAGGATATGAGTCGGTTTATTTGGACCTTTTGCATGAGCCTAGCCCATGTGTGCTACCAAGTGGGCAAAGGACACTAATAGCATCTCAGGCTCATGGAGAAGGTCTTGTACCCGAAATTTTCACCCCAAAAGAGCTTTCATTCTCTGGCTGACTGTGGCCCAAAGTTTCTACCCTAACCTAATTTTGCTACCATATTTTCTTTTCCACCCAAAAAACACAGCTGACCCTAAACTAATTAGCTAGCCTATTATAGCCACCAAATGCAGCTATCAAAAATCTACAATGACAAGAAAACAATAGGTAATGGAGTCAGCCACTTTATTTCCAAAATCATGCTAAAAACATGCTAAACTCTTCCCTAAACAAAAGTAACCCAAGCCAAAACACTAAATTAGTATCATATGGGATAAAAGCCTCTTTCACTACTAAAAAACTAGTCATTAGCAACACCTCAAAATCTATATAAAACTCTCTCTTCAGCTCCAAAAGGGAACCAACTACGTTTTACCTAGAGAGTAGAAACTTGAGAGCAAAAACCCACTGAGTTAGAAAACATTCTCACAATTCTGAACCTTAGGGGTGGAAATATGGGTACAGGGGGACCTTCCATCTCTTCCTCACAACCTCTCTCAATTTCCTCTTCTCGCTGACTGTGGGTCGAAGTTTCAGACCTGTTATGTTTTTATGTTTTTTCTGCACTTTTATTAAGCCGACTCAGCCATCTAACATTCTCGCAACTTTGAAACATAGGGGTGGAAATATGGGTATAAGGGAACCTTCCCTCTCTTCCGCACAACCTCTCATAATTTCCTCTTCTCGCTAACTGTGGGTCGAAGTTTCAAACTTGTTATGTTTTTATGCTGTTCTGCACTTTTGTTATTAGCATTTTGATTCTCTCTTGTCAAAGCACTATTAGCCTTTTGTTCATTATACATTTGGAATTTTGGGCTTGATTCTCCACAGTTAACACTTCTAAAAAACCCAATGGGAGATTTGAGCCTTTCTTGCATTTTCAGCCCTTGTCGCAAAAATGTCCCCGACATTTTGGCGATTCCACTAGAGAGTCAAGTAGTTGAAACAAGAGAAATCATGTATCCCAAGACGCAAAACCAGCAAAAAGATGGTGTTTCTCACACCAACTTGTTGTTCCAAGAGAAACCATATGATGTTTTGCCATGTAAGAGGAGCATTGTGAAGTTGAGCTTAAAAAAGTTCTATCCTTAGCTCATTGAGCTACTGGAGATGATCCAAATCATATGACGAAATCACTCTAACCTCCGGAAGCCATCCAAGAAGTAAAGGATGGAGGGATAACCAACTTTCTTATTTAAGGGAAAAAATTTCTTCCACTCATTTATATTATTTTTTAGCTATCATTCTTATGGAGGAATTATCCCATGCCTCTTGCTTTATATAATATTCGTAAACATTTTTGTTGTAGCTTGAAAATGCAAAATAGTGAGACGCAAGTCTAACTGCAAAAGGAAGAAAGGCCACAACTAATAATCAATGAAGCGAAGTTCTAAACATCAATTTCAACCCAAGAACCCCCCAACGACAACGCTAAAAGCTCATTGTCAATATCTCCTTAGCATATTTTATTGTTGAGTTTGTATTGTTGCCGGGGTTAGTGCTAAAGCATATAGGGGCTGTCGCGAGTGATTAACTCGTTTTGGGACAACTATAGTAGACGCTGTGTGTAAACCTTTTAGAACTGAATAGTTGACGTCATCACTAAATGAAGTCTTCACCAAATAGCTGAAGGCCATAGCCAAATGGCCTACCGCAAGTCGAGAGATATTCCACACACCAAGTCTTCGAGTAGCGGCATTTCATAAACCAAGTCTTGAAGTCATACAAGCAACATACTAGCACCAATGCACGTTTAAGCTAAGACTTTTAAGCACTCTCTTTGCTAATTAAATTTATCTATGTCATTTAAATCACTTTAACACTCTAAACTTGTCATTAAAATATTTTCTATAATTCGTGTGTGCTATTACACTTAGCCGTGGCTATTACTTACTAATGTGAATCACATTTGCACTAGGGAGCAAAACAGAAACCTTCTTGGAACATCCAACAATGAAGGAAATCTGAATGTAATCCTTTATCACCCAAGCCGTGACACGCTCATGCACTCCAAGCCATGACAAGCTCACACATCCAAAGTCGTGGTCGATCCGTGCATGCCAAGCCATGGCATGTTCATATGTTTCAAGTCATGACAAGCGCATGCATTCCAAGCCATGCTAATGCCTTGATCATTCTTGAATTCAAGATTATGCTTGAAGAGGGAAGCGCTAATGTTGTCATCCTCAAGAAAATTTTTCTTGTCACTCAATTCTTGCAAGGAGAATTCCTAAGTAAGCCTAATGGTAGAGGGCTCGGCATGAACCTTTAAAGAATGTTTTGCTAGACCTTGCTCTAGATATTTGATGTCAAATAGCTCAAAAGCTTGAAAATGCAAAAATGGTGAGCCATAAGTCTAACCGTGAAGGGAAGGAAGGCTCCATTCAAAAATCAACAAAGCAAAGTTCTAAACCTCCATTTCAACCTAAGAACCCCTCATGCGCTAAGCATATGGGAGCCGTCATTAGTGATTGACTCATTTCGGGACGAGTATAAATGTTGTTGTGTGCGTCCCTTAGCAATTGAATTTTTTTTTGGCGTCACCACTAAATGAAGCCTTCACCAAATAGCTAAAGGCCATAGCTAAATGGTCCATTGCAAATCGCTAGATATTCCATATACCAAGCCTTGAGGTAGTGACATAACATACACCAAGTCTTGAAAAAGCGATGTTCCATACTCCAAGTCTTGAAGTCATACAAGCGATATACTATCATCAAAGCATGCTTAAGCTAAAACTCTTAAGCATTCTCTTCTTTTATTCATCTTTTTTATATATCGCTTAAACCATTTCAATCCTTCAAATTTTTAATAAAAATATTTTCTATAAGTCGTTTGTGCTAAAGCTTAGCCATGACTATCGTTTACTAATACGAATCATAATTACTCTAGGGGACAAAATGGAAACCTTCTCAGACTATCCAACAAAGAGGGAAAGCCGGACTCGATTCCCTCTCAACAAAGTTGTGACATACTCATTCACTCCAATCCGTGACATGCTTAGGCACTCTAATCAATGACAAGCTCACTCATCCAAAGTCGTAATTGATCTGGGCATGCCAAGCCATGGCATCTTCATATATTTCAAGTCGTTACAAGCACGTGCATTCCAAGCAATGCCAACCGCCCTGATCATACTTGAATTCGATATTGTACTTGAAGAGGGAAGCGCCAACATTGCCATCATCAAGAAAATTGTTCTCGTCATTCAACTCTTGCAATTGAAATCCCCAACTAAGCCCATTAATTGGAAGAGTTTGTGCGTGCCTTTGAAGAATGCTTTGCTAGACCTTGCTTTGGAAATTGATGACAAACAACTCAAAATATCATACACTAGTTGCTAGAAACCCATTCCGAAGACTTTGGAGTGGAATCTTAGTATAATATGGAAACTTGGAATAAGTGGCATAAAGGCTAACAAGAGAAATTGTTGTGCTAGAGATGCAACAACTCTACACCGATTTCTCTAATGCTTAGCCCATCATTATCTCAAAGTTAGAAGCCAAGCAAGCAAAGTATGGAGTTGTTGTTTGTGGTACCATGTATCTTTGACAAAGAGGCCAACCAAAGCATGAAAAAAAAAATTTGTTGTGCTGAGAATGAAACAAGTCTATACCAACATCTCTGATGTTTAGCCTATCATTGTCCCAAAATTATAAATCGAGTTAGCAAAGTATAGAGTTGCTGTTTGCGACACAACATTTTTTTTTGTCAAAGGAGAATCATATTATGCCTTCCATACAATAGATTGGGGGACCCCATTTTTGGAATTTATCTTGGAGGAATATGGAGAGTACTAAGGGAGAAATAAATCTCACCAACAACTCTTGGCAAT
This sequence comes from Quercus suber, assembly GCF_002906115.3. Classification (NCBI taxonomy): domain Eukaryota; kingdom Viridiplantae; phylum Streptophyta; class Magnoliopsida; order Fagales; family Fagaceae; genus Quercus; species Quercus suber. The sequence goes on from NW_027069710.1 coordinate 718,312, forward strand.
GGGATACCATTAGTTTGACGCAACCAAATTTGCTAAAAGTCACCACACCTCCAAGACATGAGTATTCCAATGCATATCTTATAAACCTTCAAGACATGAGTATTCCAATGCATTCCACACTTGGGGGCTTGATCTCATTGGACTTATCCATCCACCCTTGAATGGGTGCATTCGAGTCTTAGCTGCACTAAATACTTCACTAAGTGGGTGGAAGCAATTCCACTCAATAAAAGCAATGGCAATGGTTGTAGCCAACTCCATCAATGAGCATATCATTCATCACTTCGACATCTCGCACAAGATCATAAGTGACAATAATATATCTCGCTCATACCAATTTTTAGAGGCAAGCCCAATAAAACATTAGGAAGCCAACGAACTATCATATTACCCAAGCATGGTGAGACTCCTACATGCAAAGGTGCATTGCCTTCAATAAGGAAGGGAAAGCCAAAGCCAGCGAGATGTTTCATTATGGCGATACCCCTACTTGTGAAGGCACTAGCCTTTGACAAGGTAGAAAAGCCAATACATCCTCAAAGGTAAAACTTATCAAATGATTAGGAAGCCAGGGAGATATCACATTATTCATTTGTGATAAGACCCCTACTTGCGATGGTGCAACGCTTTCAACAAAGTAGGGAAAGCCAACGTTCTCTTAAAGGCAAGCCTTATGAAGTGGTATGGAAGCTAACACAACATCTTATAATTCAATCATGGTGATCCATTACATGGTGGACATAATCATCCCTAACAAATAATGGGAAAATCGACACAACTAATCACTATCTCATTGTCACATGGTAATTTGCTATACGTGAGGATAAAACCTTTCCTCAAGAAATTAGCAAGCCTATGCATTGTATGTGAGAACGCAATCACCCTATGAAAGGGTGACAAACAAATGCACCATGAGCTACAATGCATGAAAACACAGCCCATATATAAGGGCTTCTTGAAACTAACAAAGTAGCAACCTAATACATGTCGAGAATAAGTCGACTACCAAGTAGCAAGCCAAGTTTCAATAGAAATAAGCTGTTGTCTACAAAACCAAACATGCTCATCAATAGAGCACTGAAAAATAGTGCACAGCTAGCGAGACGTGTGCTTAGCCAAAACATGTTCTCAAAGGCATGACAACCAATCAACATGTCTACTACCTTGCCCTTGCAAAGGCAAAATCAAATTCACAACATATCCGATCAAGCGCGTGTCATTCGCAAGCGCTTAAGTTTGTACAATCTATCAAAGCTATGCTACTCAACTACAAGGTATGCATGGTCTTTTTAAGCAAGTTTTCCTCAACATATCAAAGCATTCATAACCGTATAGGGGCTATTTTCACAACAAAAACATACTTATAGCCTATCAGAGAAAAGTACAAAGTCATTTTCAAGGTACAAATTACAAGTCTTATACATCCTTGAGGTACAAATTATTTTTTCATTCCAAAATACAAAATTTACATCCAAATGTCATATATGTTTGCTTTGTACAAAATGCAAATTGTGTCTACTAACCATGACAGTACAAACTCAAAGTGGCACCAATACAACTAAATAAAAGCTGCTCTATAAATAAGTGGGTTGTCCACAAGGGTGAAATACAAGAGAAAGTGTCTCTAAGGCAATAGCCCATATTACACACTTCAACTAGTTCGAAATTTGAAAGCTTAGGGCTCAATACTAGATAATCGAATAAAAAAAGGGAAGCAAGAACGGAGGCGAAGGGAAAAGTTGAAGCAATGTCGTAGTCCCCATCCAACGTCACTGTCTTTGGGACATTGGCTTGTAGTCACTCTCTTCTTTACTTCAAAGCCACAAGTGAGAGATGGACCAAAATGGTTCAAAGTTACTAATGGTTGTCATGGTACCATTTATTGCAGTTCTATGTTGCTGTCCACAGCAGTTTCAACCTCAAAAAATGATACATTGGCAATGAGATTGTCCTCGAGAATGAAGGTGCCAACAACGGCATCATGATTGTCTATACCAAAGTCATCTTATAAGAGACCATGCTACAACACACTCAGTAACTCCTATTGGCATGACAAGAAGGGGTGGCAGGGGGTTTTGACTTGTCACATCAAGTTTTGACTTGCCAAAGAAGTTACAGCTTCATTCTCAAACAAATAGAGCATCTGTCTATGTACCATTTTCAGTATGTTACAATGATATAACAAGAATAGTGGTTACGACATCGCTAAAAGCGAAAGCATCTTGACACAACAACGTTCCATTGAATAACATCTCTTATAGCCACACATCGTTGAGGAGCATCTCATTTGCTAATAAGTTGCACTGTCCATTCCTTTTGGTGCACATAGTGACCATCTTACAAAGTGTCTTCTCATGCTACCACGGTCTATTTTGCCCTATCAAGGCCCAAGACACAAGGGCTATTATGGATCGGCAATACCATGATAAAAAAAAACACACACTATATGGAATCACTAATCTCAGCTTCGCCAACACTTTCCTCGTCACCACAACAAGCATGAAGCAACAACAACTTGTTGTTCTGCATTTTTTTTTTTCGCATTCACCATAAAAACACAATATTGGGGGCTGCCAGCACATAGAACAACTATGTCACACCCTTATACTACATCGCTAGATGATATCTTTGCTCCATTCCACCTCAAATACGATGTCCCAAGGTGGCCAGCAGTATCGGTCATGACTACAACTCCATCAAAACTAATCTTGGCAAACACAATCTCATCAAATTGGCCAAAAATCAAGCAACTCAAGAAAATTAAAGCATCCTTAATGTGGTACAATTTGCATAGAGGTTTAAGATAACATCTCACTTATCATCATTTTCTCCTATGGACCCAAATCAAATTTACAATAAAGTATGCTCTCCTACTTCCAACATCAATGCCAACTCAATATCAAGCGTGGTCACGCTACGAACTAATTTCCATGCCTTGTGACTATCAAGATCAATGGGAATCAGCTTCAACATGAGCTTCAGCTTAGATGAGAACAATGACTCAACCTTATGAATCGATGCAATGAGACTATCATTTTTCCAAAGAAAAATCACTCTACAAATTTAATTAAAGAGTTCGTTTGACATATTAGCAAGCTCAACCAAGAGATAGCAAAAAAAAAAAAATAAAAAAATAAAAAAATAAATAAAAAAAGGCTCACCAAGGTAGATGTCATATCCAACATCAAGTTTATGTGAAGAATGGTTTCAACACCTTATCGCTTCGTTGTAAGCACTATTTCACCAATGTCATCTTGAATAAGTCCCTCAGTCATTTGCGACAAGCCGCCATAAACATTATCTAGTGTCGCCAGCGGGAAAACCCTACTCCTTACCAATGGGTCCTCTCTCTTCTTTGGCAGTAGCGCTTCATCTTGCCTAGATCTCGACTTTTAGTCTGAGGACGATGTTGATCCCTTGAAATTGTTTCCATGGAACATCCTCTCTCTTCACCATCAAGGATCTCACCACCTCACTACCTTCCTTGGATCTCTACAACATAGGTGTTGTAAGGAGTTGGAGGTGGAATATTTGGAGAAGCTTAAGGAAGTCTATGAAAAGTAAAGATTTTGAAAAGGAAAATTACAAACCCTAATTTTGAGAGCTTTGTGTTAAGAAGTTTAGCAAAAAATCAAAAGATTTGAAAGCCTAGTAAAATGGTAGAGAGACACATGATATATATAAGGAGGTTACTCCTAAAAGAAAACAAAAACAAATGAAAGATTAATGAAAGCAACAAAACAAATAGAAGAAGGTGGGGCATGTCACGTGTGGAAGCAAAAGATTAAAAAAAAAAAATGAGTGGAAAGTGGCATTGGAGTTAAAGAGTACTGACTGACCAAAATCTCATGGTTATGTCATATGTTATTTGCTGGAGCAAGTTTTACAAGCTAGGACCCACTTTGTTGATCAAGTGAAGAAATATCCTTAATAGTCAAGAATGCCCATTAGGAAAAGTCTTAGAGGGCTCCAGATACACATCAGGCCAAGTACTCAATTTGTTTCACAATTAGCCTATCCTAACACCAAAATTCATACAATCAAGTATGGACTTATGCAAATAAGCAAAACAACAATGTTGCTGCACAAGTGATCTGTCAAGCAAACAAGAAATTTCTACCAACAGCCTTCATCGACTTGTATTTTATCAACAAAAAAAAAAATGGAGCATTTAGGCAACCTAATTTCCAAACTCGCAATATTTTCAAGTAATAGGAAACATCAACAACTCACACGCATGTTGCAAGCACCATGCATGCTCAGGGGGCAAACATTAATACCCATTTTCGTGATACATTTTGTACAAGCTCGATTCAACCAAGCTCCGCTTCCTTGTAGGCTCAATTCATGTATTATATTTTATTTTATTCTTTTAAGCATGGCTTAACCCTATGCGATTTATGAGGGAAATTGAGAAAGTGTGGTTTGGAGGGTATGGGTCAGTTTCTTTTGGACCTTTTGTAGAGCCCAGCCCATGCGTGCTACTAGGTGGGCAAGGGACATTAGTAGCACCTCAGGCTCATGGGAAAGGTCTTGTACTTGAAATTTCCACCTCAAAAGAGCTTTTATGCTCTGGTTGATTGTGGCCCAAAGTTTCTGCCCTAACCTAATTTTGCAACCATATTTTCTTTTCCACCCAAAAAACACAACTAACACTAAACTAATTAGCTAACCTATTGTAACCACCAAATGCAACTATCAAAAGCCTACAATGAAAAGAAAATAATAGCTAATGGAGTCAGCCACTTTATTTCCAAAATCATGCTAAAAGTATGCTAAACTTTTCCCTAAACAAAAGCAACCCAAGCCAAAACACCAAATTAGTATCATGGAGGATAAAAGTCTCTTCCATTACTTAAAAACTAGTTATTAGCAACACTCCAAACTCTATATAAAACTCTATCTTCAGCTCAAAAAGGGAACCAACCACGTTTTCCCTAGAAAACAAAAACTTGAAAACAAAAACCCACTAAGCCAGGAAACATTCTCACAATTCTAAACTTTAGCGGTGGAAATATGGGTACAGGGGGACCTTCTCTCTCTTCCTCACAACTTCTTTCAATTTCCTCTTCTCACTGATTATGGGTCAAAGTTTCAGACCTGTTATGTTTTTTATGTTTTTTCTGCACTTTTATTAAGCCCATTCAGCCAGCTAACATTCTTGCAATTCTAAAGCATAGGGGTGGAGATATGGCTACAGGGGAACCTTCACTCTCTTCCTCACAACCTCTCTTAATTTCCTCTTCTCACTGACTGTAGGTCGAAGTTTCAAACCTATTATGTTTTTATGCTTTTTCTACACTTTTGTTATTAGCATTTTGATTCTCTCTTATTAAAACACCATTAGCCTTTTGTTTAGTATACATTTGGAATTTTGGACCTGATTCTCCACAATAAACACTTCTAAAGAATCCAAAGAGAGATTTAGGCCTTTCTCGCATTTTCGGCCCTTGTCGCAAAAACGTCCCCGACAATGATAAATTTGATATTGATTTTGGTCCTTCAATGGAGATAAAGGGTCTTTGTTCTAAAAAGATAAGTGAAGATTTTGCGCCATGTAAATCAAAGAGGAAATGAAATCTAGGATTAATGGATGATTGTTCTTAGCATTGGTCTCATGCGCTACACTTGGAAAAACAAATTACAAATGATAATTCGTTCAACAAGGTTTATCATATGCGAGAAAAGATTGACAAGTAGCATGTCAGTTCCACTTTTATCGTTGAGGAAAAAAAAGGATGGAAATGAATGATTGGATATCTAATAGATCGAGGGAAGAAATTGAACTTGAACTTAAGGTCGAGTTTTTTGAAACCAAGGGAGACTGATGTAGACAACTAGATATGATTTTTAATGTCTACGTAAATGATGAAATGGATGATGATAATTAGGAATTTAGGATGGTGGTTATAAGAACCTTAGAATGGGAATAATTAAATATTCACTTCACCTTAATATTCATCTTACTTTTGGATTTCATATTGTAGTTAGCTAGTTTCCATTTGCTAACTTATTTTGGATTTCAAACTTGGAACTTAGAACTTGGAAAATATTTTCCTTATGTTTTGATAAATATTTTGGTATTTGGTTGCTAATTAAACATTTATTTAACTTTTTAGATACATTGGATCAAAACTTAAATATATTTGTTTCGTTAGTATAGACTTAGCGATATATGACATGCAAATTACATCATATAATGCAAATCTTAGTTTTTTTTTTAATGGATGAATTTATAATTTATGTGATTATTCAACATACAAAGTCATTATCAATGTGTTTTTTGCTTTAAATCTGAAAATATGTAGAATCTTACGATTCACGATCCAATTCTATAATTTATGATCCCACATACTTTTAACGATCCTATGTAGGATCCTGATTTTGATAACCTTACTCAGTAGTCTTTCCACTCAATGGTATAATGCATAGTAGTCAATATTACAATTTTTAAGTAATATTGACTACTATGCATCAATTCAATTAGGTAATAATTTTGACAAAAAATGGATAATTGAAATTAAAAGAAGAAAAAAATAAAAAGAAAAAAGAAAGAGAGAAGTGATTGGCCATTTAAGTAGCTAATTGTGGATACTTAAGGGCATATTAATTTGGGTGTAATTAGCATAAAGCTCACGGTAAATTTTTTAATGTATTTTAAGAAATATATTGACACATAACAGACACATCATCAATAAAATTTACATGTACCAATTATTATATGTCATGTGGTATAGTTTGTCAAAATCATACAAGATAAAGGAAGGAAATGACTTGCGTCATCGCAGTATGCCTTGAGATAGCGACTCATATAATTGTTGTATGCATCTACCAATTGTGAGATCCAACTCTTATAATATATTATACATAAATTTGTTTTCTATTTTTTTCATTTCTATATTGCATCTAGGACCAGGTCCAATGCTTGAGTCTTTCATAGATGTTTGAACCTTGTTTGCTATGGATGGGTCTAAGCCCAAAACACTCTAATTGAACCTTATTTGGTATGGAAGTCTAACTTGCTTTTTATGAATAACTCTATGCCCAACACTAAAGCCCATGCCCAATGCTTGGACCTATCATCAAAGGTGTATGTATGATCATCATCAAAGACCAAAACCTCACATGATACAAGCCTAAGCACTTTCAATTAAAGACCCAAGCTCTTAGTTAAAGTTAAAACTTAAGGTCATTAAAGCTAAAGCCCATCAGGCTAAGGCCCGCTAAGTCCAAGTGGTGTGCGGTCGCAGGCAACCAAAAATAAGCATATACTCCTAAAAATATATGTAATAGTGCGAGTAAGGATCATTCCCACGAAAAGTATCTAGCCTAGTTTTATGCTACGTGAACAAGGATTTGGGGGGGGGGGGTGGTTTGAGTATAATGAAAACAATTTTAAGAAAAACAACTAAGGAACAATTCAAATTAAGTATCGAAATCAATCAAGAGAACAAACCTTGGTCTAAGTCAACATCCACCATCGGAATTTTACAACTGATCATCGATGTAAATATATATCAATTCACACTTTGAATATTCACCGTCGGAACAATTTTCCTATCTCTCCTTAGTCGTAGTTAATTAGAAAACAAGCGATCTAATTAACCCTAACTACTAAACAACCCAAGACAAGCGCTAAATGTTTAATTTAGTAGAAGCCTTAAGAACTAGAGAGATCGATGAAGCTAAACAACACAAACACAAGCGGTTGCATTTAATTTAGTCGAGCATTCTTCCTAAGATCTAATAATTTATGACGCAACAAATCATTAAATCTTAGTTGCTTCACAAATTAGAGAGATCAAACAATTACGCATTTGATATCTAACCTAGCAGTAAATTGCAATGAATAATAAACTAGTAGGCCTAGTAATTAAACAAGACAATCATGAAAATAGGCACAGAAGAACATCTGATATTCAAAGCATAAATTGAACAATAAAAACAAATTAGATCTCACAGTTTTATTGATTCCGAGACTTCAGTTTCCTTCGACCAAGTATAAAAGTTTTAGCCATGCAGGGCCATGACAGAAAACTCGAAAGAGAAAATTAGAGAAGAGGGGAGAGAGAGGCGTGTGTGTCCAATTTTGATTTCTCCTCCCCCTTTTACACGTTAATTCCTCATTTCCCAAACCTACAAAATCTCCTAAAAATATTCTAAATAATAATATCCAAATCTGACTAATTAAGGAAAAAAATTAAAAATAAAACAGAGTCCTAATACCTAGGAAAGTGGTGTTTTTCAGCTAGAAATTTCATGCATCAGATTTGGAGGCTTCCAAAAATAAACCGCATCAGATCTGCGTAATAGAATTTCAAGCAAAGGAACAATCCAGAACGTCAGCAGTGCAGGTGCAAAACTTCAAGCCCGATTTCAACCTTGATACAGCCCGTATCTGTCAAAACTCGAAAGTTGTAGATCTTTGTCTCAGTGTTCCATATCATCTTGAATCATCTCAATCGGAGCTTGGATGAGAAAGTTATGCCCAGATTATGAAACAATGTCAAAGCTGTCTAGAAATGCCCAATTAGCTACGTTTTGCACTTAATGCCTCAATTTGCATTCTAAATCAAAATATAAGAATAATGAGTACATTTAAGCACCAAATAAATATAAAAAACTAAACATTAATAGAGAAAAATATGACATTTTGCATTGTCATCACCAAGACCATCAAGCTAAGGCCTAGAAGTTCATTAAGCTCAAGTCCAAAATCATTAAGTCAAGGGTCATCAAGTCTATTAAGCTAAAGTCCAAGATCATTACTTATTTTTCCTTCCAAATTTTCTTCTATAATAATTTTTTTCCCATTTTAATTTTTTATTTTTTTATTAATGACCTACTCCCCTAAGATGTTGATCCATAAGATAATTCTACTACATCTGCCAGAATTGATTGGATTATCTCCTTACTTAGAATGCTCCCTAAAATATTGAAGACAAATCTCTTTTCCTTGAACTAGTAACCCCCTCATTTATTGTTGCCTCTCTCCATCGTGAGTCAACCCTATCTAACACAATCAGCAGGTCCAGTCTCTTCCATCACATCATAATTTTTTTTTCTATTGACTAGTAATTGATCTAGATTTCTCATTCATTCCTTCTCTGTCTAGCCTGGCTCTACTAAGAGATTTGGTCGTCGTTCCACCACCCTCAATATTGGTTCTACACTGCCATCTTGATCCAAATTTGTATACTCTATTGTTTCTGTTGGTGATGTGGTTGTTTTCTTGGAAGCTTGTTTTCTTCCTAATTCAACCATGAACCATGGACCGTAGTCATATGAATTGTTATTGTTGCCAAATTGGATGCCTTCTCTCTCGTGGAACTCCATGTCGTTGTACCTCACTCTTTCGCATTAGTAACAAAAATTAAGTGACTTATTATACTTAAGATTAACCCAAATCAATTCATCCTTGCTCAACTTCACTAGTTTCCCTTTTGTTGGAATAGCTTCAAATTTGCATTGATTATAGCTAGTGTCTTACCAAAAACTTTAACCAATATAAGTGGAGTGTTATTTATAATTACACCGGCCAACTCCATCATTTGGTGAGCATCCTTTCAACCCCTCTTATTTCTTTCTCCCAAATTTTGGCTCCTTCCTACTTTATATCCACACTTCGGCAATATTGATTAATCTCACTAAGTGTAAATAGCCGCTGGAAATAATTTAAGGAAAATAATGAATGACAACTGGTGCTTTATTATTCACCTAACCTCACTAATACTATCGGAAATTACTTCCACTATTTGCTCATTTCCTTACATGAGCTTAATATATTTCCTTTAATTTTAGTAACGGTTGTAGACCCAAAAAAAAAATCTCAATTACTTCTATTATGGAATATGCTTGGAATTGTGCCGGCCTTTGTTAGTGTTTTAGCTTAAAAATCATAACCTGTGAAACTATAAGAATAGAGGTAATATTCTCCTCACAAGAGGAAGAGTGGTCAATAAAATTCTCAATTGTTGTGTCCCTTGCTCTATTACACATTCCTTCACTGTCGTGGGCATTAATGCGAGTTCAAAGCCTTGGTTTGTGAGTGCACACAACCAAAGCTTGCCATTAAATCCTGGGGGATGATCGCCGGAGCCAATTTTGTACCAAGGATAAATTATAGCCAACAAAGCAAAATCATTTCTTAGGACACAGAATTAAGTTCCACGCCTCAACTCTCAACCATCGATAAGTTTTTCTTCCTCTCAATTTTGTTCTTAAAATCTGCTTGTTTTAATTAATCTCTTATTTATTTTTCTAACAATTTAAGAAGTGATTCCGTCTAGTAATTTAATATGATTTCATCATCTAATTTGTTTAAACTGTAAACATTTTGATGGTACTCATTATAAAAGATGGTCTGAGAGAATGTTGATTTATCTTGAATCAATTCATCATGTGGATTATGTTATGTTTAATGTTGTGTATTTGATGAAATTCATTTTTTCTAACAATCTAAAAAGTGATTCCGTCTAGTAATTTAATATGATTTCATCAACTGCTATGTCTAAACTGGAAACATTTTGATGGTAATCATTATAAAAGAAGGTCTGAGAGGATGTTGATTTATCTTAAATCAATTCATGTGGATTATGTTATGTTTAATGTTGTGTTTTTTAATTAAATTTATGAGTCTGCTAATTCTGCCTCTATTTGAATATATAAGAGGGACAATCTTATTTGTGTAGAACAAATTTTACATAACCAATCCAACTCTTTGTCTGATATATTCTATTTTATAAATTTGCAAAATAAATTTGGGATGCTCTAAAATAGAGGTATTTTATGGAAGGTGCTAGGAGTGTGCATGAGTCGGGTTGGGTCGGGTTGAGGGGATTTTTTGACCCAACCCACCATGGTGGGTCAAAAAAAATTTAACCCAACCCAACCCATCACATAAGTCCAACCCAACCCGCATGGGTTTGGTTGGGTCGGGTTGAACCCATGGGTTTGACAATTTTTTTTTTTTTTTTATTATTAAATTGAGTAGAAAAAAAAATATAAATATTAACATATTAAAAAAAACCTAAAGATTAGAATCAATGTAACTCTTTAAAGGCAAACAACACTAATGACTAAATAACAATAGTAGTTTACTAGGGTTTATGTGAAGTAAGTGACTTTTATATGGGATAGGAAGAGCTGGTTATTTTAAAAAATTTATTAATTATATATATATATATATATTAAATTAGTATTAGTAAGAGGAACTAAGGAAGTGCTGCTCTACTGCTAGTTTTTTTTTTTAACAAATTATTAAATATATAATATATTTATATATATATATATATAAGTGCTCTACAGCTAGTTAAAAAAAAATTATTAAATATATAATATATTTTTAATATATATTAAATATGGGTGGGTTGGGTCGGGTTTGGCGGATTTGTAATTTTATGACCCAAACCCAACCCGTTATAAAAATAATTTCTGTAACCCAACCCAACCCACCAAGTCTTAAAAACTGACCCAACCCGACGGGTCGGGTTTAGCGGGTCGGTGAGTTTTCTGCAAACCCCTAGAAGGTGCTTACTTTAGGGTGAGTTTGGTTTAGCTTTTTCATGTTGTGTTTTTTTTTTTTTTTAAAAGTGGTGATTTCAAAAAGTGAAAATAAAATAGGGCTTTTTAAAAAAAGTAGAGTGTTTGGTAAAAGGTGTTAAAAAATGTTTTTTGAAAAGATTGAGTGTTTGGCTAGCACTTATCAAAATTGTGGTTTGAGATGTAAATTACCAAAAATGACAATATATATGGGAAAATTTTCCAACTAATGGTTTCACCTCCTTAATGATGATGATGATGATAGCAATAATAATTGCTATTTATTATTATCAATGACTTTTTTAAAAGATTATTAATGACTTATTTTCAATAATAAATGACACATTTAATTTTTCTTGTAATGGAATACACAATAATTATCTTTACAAATTATGATTTTATTAAGACTTATCTTTTTTTCCTTTTGTAATTATCGTACTCATCGATACTAACTACTCTTTTTCTTTTTGTGCTTATTATAATCAATAATGTCAGGATCATAACATCTTCGCAATAATTTTATAATAAATCTTAAGTGGCAAATTGTTATTAGTGGGTAAAAAAATTTTGTACAATAGTCGAAACACAATTTTTTTTTTTTTTTATTGAAATTATAGCATAAGACAACAAAAAGGTAAAAAGACAAGATAATAAAATGGACAATTTAGTAAAAAGTCAAGATAATTTAGAGATATTATTCAAAAAAGTCAACAGTAGTATTAAGTGCCCGTGAACAGTGCGCGGTGTGCACTGTTCATGGACCTATAAATTTCACTTTTCAGCAATTTTTTCATTAAAAGTGAGTCCCACGGTACTATTTACACATTTAAAAATTATTTGCTACAATGTTTTTCAGTTTTCAGTTTTTAGCTGTATCCAAACAGACCTTAATAGTTATGGTGGGAAAGTTCCTACATTTTGGTATTGCATCTCAAGAGGTCCAATAAGCAAACACGGGAACATGTTTAGTGGGTTGAAACACCCAATTCTAAAATTTTTGCTGACTTTCACATTATGGTATTACAATCGTGCTTTTTTGCCCTAAAAAAGGGCTACCAAACAGGTACCTAAAAAGATGTTCTTGGTAGATTCCTTGACAACAAATTGGTAGATGAAAAATTAAGCATGCAAAATGAGTATCATTTTATTGTCTTTGAATCTAGGGTGACAATTGTAGTTGTCTCTAAAGTGAATCTAGTAAACAACATGACAAAATGGATAATGGACATGGGCCATCAGAAATTTTTCTCTAACTAGGAGCTAATCCTTAATTATAAGAAAATCACCAATGCAAAGAATGTATATGTGGAAGACTTTAGTATTGCTAGAGTTGTAGGAAAGGGAAAGATCAGGTATTGCGAATGTTGCATTAGTAAAAATAGTGAACGTGTATAATATTGTAGGCTTTAGGCCTAGTTAGATTACTTGTATAGCACATAGTCTTGTACTACACTCTTGCTTATACCGCACACATATTTACTTGTACTGCATTCATATGCCTCCTATATAAAGGCATCCATGTATATTCTTTGATTAAGAAATACAATACAATAGCATTCAGTATTTCTAACATGGTATTAGAGCCACTGCTCTGACCTTTTTCTTAGCAGTCTTGTCTTTATTAGTGTTACTCCATTCTCAACTACGCTTCCGCTGTCACAACAGTCACCGCAGCCTTTTGCCATTGAACCTCTGACATCTTCCAACCGTTGTCTTTGTGTTTCGGACCTGCAGCCACTGCCGTTGAGGAGTCTCACACCGTATAGACCACTGCACGTACCGTCACCGCCATGAAGATTGCTCCGATCAAATTTCTACAGGTATCATTAAGATCGTCTTCCTCCGATCTACACACTGGTGGAAGCCTCGCAGCCATCGTAGTCGCCATGCACCCTCACGCGCTGCCCAAAGGTTCTGCTTCAGTAGCCCATAAGCCACACGCGCCACATGTATGGTCTTAAGCTTCAGGCTGACGTCACCCGTGACATCATCAATGCCACATTAGCCCAAGCTTACGTCAGCATCCAGTCATCTGCTGACATCAGCGCCACGTCATCCTGCGAACGTCATATACGCTAACTGTTGACCGTTGACTGCTTTTGACCGTTGACTTTGACCGGGCGACCGTTGACTTTTTAGGGTTGATTTTTTTAGTCCAGGTTCTCTTTACCCAGTTTTTCGCATAGATTTCATTTTTCCAGTCTGTTTTTGCATATTGTGTCTCTAAATGGATAAACGGATATTTTTCTTCCTCGCCCCATCAATACTGTATTGGAGGGGAATAGGAATTACTTATCTTGGTCTTAAGCTATGCGCAGTTTTCTTAAGGGTCGCATGCTTTGGCATTATTGTACCGATGCAATCACTATTCCTGTCAAATGGGCAAGTGAAGAAGATGTTGCCTTCTTCAATCGCATGATTGAATGGGATAGTCACAACCACATAATCCTCATATGGATTCGGAACACTTCATTCCCTCCATTGCTAATCTATTGGGCAGCTTTGATGATGCAAAATCAGCATGGGATATGTTGGCCAAAAGGTACTCCACTACTCACGGATCCATGAAATATCAGTTAGTGGTTGAATTACATCAACTCAGGCAAGAACCAGGGCAATCCATCAATGACTACTATGATCAACTTCGCTTCATTTAGGACCAAATTGACCTTTCTGATCCAAATTGGGCATGCTCAAAGGATGCTCAGCAAAATGCAACCATTAGAGATGAATTTTGTCTCTATGAATTCCTGATGTCACTACACAAGGATTTTGAGCCCATCCGAGGTCAGCTTCTTAATCGCAGTCCTTCTCCCTCTCTTGATACTGTTGTAAATGAGTTGGTCAGAGAAGAAGCTCGTCTTGCAACACTTCAAGCTCAGAATAAGCTGAATGTTCTAGCTATTACTCCTTTTGCTCCTCCTATATAGCAACCTCAGCAATCAGGTGATTCATCTGGCTCTAGCAATCATCGCAAGCAGACTAACAAAAAGTTCTACAACTATTGCAAGCGTCCTGGCCACACCATTAAGACTTGTTACCGTCGCAATAAATCTACTGTTGATGTTGCTAATACTGAGCCTACTCCGTCGATGCCTTCCATTTCAGCTGAGTCCTAATCTTTTGGATCCACTATCAACCTCTCCCCCTCTGAACTACAGGATATCATAGCTCAGGCTGTTCGAATGGCTGGTAATACATCTCTTTTCACTGCTCTCTCAGTTCTACCCGGTAAGTCTCAAACTTGGCTTTTTGATTCTGCCTGTTGCAATCACATGACACCTCACTCATCCTTATTCTCCAAACTTGACCCTGCACCAAATCCTCTTAATATTCATATAGCTAATGGTTCCACCATGCATGAGAATAGTATAGGTTTTGTTTTGACCTCCAACCTCTCTGTTCCTGGGGTCTTTCATGTACCTGATCTATCCTATAATTTATGCTCTATGGGACAATTAGCTGAACTCGGATATCGCCTTATTTTTTACTATTTTAGGTTTATTGTGCAGGATTCGAGGACGAGGCAAGAGCTTGGGACCGGTCCTAGAGTTTGGCGTATGTTTCTCGTGGACAATCTTCATCTTCCACCTATTGCTCCTGTTTCTGTTGCTGTTGCAGCTGCTGCGGTTTCCTCCTTACCTTCTCTCGCACTTTGGCATTCTCGTCTTGGTCATGCCCCATCTTCTCAAGTACAACAGTTAACTTCTCAGGGTCTATTGGGTTCTGTGTCCAAAGACAATTTTGATTGTACTTCTTGCTAGTTAGGAAAACAGCCAGCTTTACCTTTCAATAATAGTGACTCTATCTCTAATAGTATTTTTGAGTTAATTCATTCTGATGTTTGGGGACCTTCTTCTGTTACTAGTATTGTGGATCTCGATATTTAGTTGTTTTTATTGATGATTATTCTCATTATAGTTGGATTTTTCCTATGAAATCCCGTTCTGAAATCTTACCAATATACAGTGACTTTGCAAAAATGGTTGAAACACAATTCTCCAAACGTATCAAAACCTTTCGATTTGATAATGCTCTTGAATATAATCAATATGTTTTTCAAGCTCCGTTACATTCCTATGGCACTGTACATCATCTAATTTGTCCAATTACCTCTTAGCAAAATGGTTGAGCCAAAAGAAAACTTCTCATATTCTTGACACTGTTCATGCTCTTCTTCTTTCTGCCAAAGTTCCTACCCCATTTTGGGGTGAAGCAGCTCTTCATGTTGTTTATGCTATTAATCGCCTTCCAAGCGCTGTCATCCATAATTAGACTTCGTATAAGCGTCTTTTTAGGTCACCCCCTGACTATCATTACCTTCGCTCCTTCGGATTTGCTTGTTTTGTTCTCCTTCAGCCTCATGAGCACAACAAACTTGAGTCTCGATCTAGACTTTGTTGTTTCCTTGGTTATGGCGAAACTCAAAAAAGGTATCGCTGTTATGATCCTGTCTCTCATCGTCTCCAAGTTTCCAGTAATGTTGTCTTTTGGGAACACCGCTTATTTGTTTAACTCCCTCATTTTCGTTCTTCCCTAACTAACTCCTTTATTTTAGAAATATTTCCAAATGAGTCTCATGTTCCTTCTACAAATAATCTCGATCCTCCTTTGGACTTCTCTTCAGATATTTTTTATGCTTCTCTTAGACAAGTTGAAGATGAACAGGTTAATGACGAGCTACCCCACCTTGAGCTTGGGTCCCCCACTCTTGCTCTGCATGAAGATCCTCCACAAGACATTCCACCTTGCCACTCAACCCAGGTAAGATTCATTCATGCACATTTACTTGACTATCATTATTACACTGCCCTTGCTACCCTTCACGAGCCTCAAACCTTTCGTGAGGTCTCCACTGACCCTTTATGGCAGATTGCAATGAAAGAGAAACTTGATGTATTAACCAAAAACCATACTTGGGATTTGGTTACTCTCCCTCCTAGACAGTCTGTGGTTGGTTGTAAGTGGATCTATAAGATTAAGACTCGCTCTGATGGTTCCATTGAGCGCTACAAGGCTCGTCTGGTTGCAAAAGGTTTTACACAAGAGTATGAGATTGATTATGAAGAGACTTTTACCCCAGTTGCTCATATCTCATCCGTTTGTGCCCTCCTAGCTGTTGCCACTGCTAGTAAATAGGACCTTTTTCAGATAGATGTTAAAAATGCCTTCCTGAATGGAGATCTGAATGAAGAAGTCTATCTGCAACCTCCTCTTGGTCTATCTATTGAATCAAATAAGGTTTATCGCCTTCGACGTGCACTTTATGGCCTTAAACAAGTTCCACGAGCTTGGTTTACCAAGTTCAGCTCCACCATCTTTTGCTTGGGTTACATGCCCGTCCTTATGATTTTGCCTTATTTCTTCGTCGCAATAATAAAGGCACCATTTTGCTTCTCCTCTATGTGGATGATATGATCATAACTGATGATGATCTCAATGGCATTCAAGAACTCAAGGATTTTCTCAGTCAGCAGTTTGAGATGAATGATCTTAGACATCTCAGCTATTTCTTGGGTCTTGAAATCACTCATTCCACCGATGGTCTTTATATTACTCAAGCCAAGTATGCTTCTGATCTTTTGTCTCGAGCTGGACTCATTGACAGCAAGACCGTTGACACTCCAGTTGAACTTAATGCGCATCTGACACCCTCAGGGAGGAAACCATTGTCTAATCCCTCTCTTTATAGACGATTGGTTGGAAGCTTAGTTTATCTTATAGTTACTCATCCAGACATTTCCTATGCTGTTCATTAAGTGAGCTGGTATCTGTCTGCTCCACGATCGACTCACTATGCTGTTGTTCTATGCATTCTTCGATACTTAAAGGGCACTCTCTTCCATGGCCTTTTCTATTCAGCTCAGTCTCCTCTTGTACTCCGTGCATTCTCTAATGCTAATTGGGCAGGAGATCTCACTGATCGCAGGTCCACTACGGGTTATTGCTTTCTTCTTGGTTCTTCTTTGATTTCTTGGTGAAGTAAGAAACAAACTTTTGTGGCCCGCTCCAGTACTAAAGCAGAATATCATGCCCTTGCTGATACCACATCTGAGCTCCTTTAGTTGCATTGGCTTCTTAAGGATTTAGGTGTATCCACATCCTCTGCTACTCCTCTTTATTGTGACAACCAGAGTGCCATTCATATTGCTTATAATGATGTCTTCCATGAATGGACTAAACGCATTGAGATTGATTGTCATTTTATCCATTATCATCTTGTCCATGGTGCTTTTAAGCTCTTCTCAGTCTCCTCCAAAGATCAACTTACTAATATCTTCACCAAGTCACATCCTAAGGGACGCCTTCGTGATTTGGTTGACAACCTCAAGTTGGTCTCACATCCACCTTTAGTTTGAGGGGGACTGTTAACGTGTATAATATTGTAGGCTTTAGGCCCAGTTAGATTACTTGTATAGCACATAGTCTTGTACTACACTCTTACTTGTACCGCACACATATTTACTTGTACTGCACTCATATGCCTCCTATATAAAAGTATCTATGTATATTCTTTGATTAATAAATACAATACAATAGCATTAAGTATTTCTAACACCTTGACAACAAATTGGTAGATGAAAAATTAAGCATGCAAAATGAGCATCATTATATTATCTTTGAATCTGGGGTGACAATTGTAGTTGTCTCTAAAGTGAATCTAGTAAACAACATGACAAATGGATAATGGACATGGGCCATCAGAACTTTTTCTCTAACTAGGAGCTAATCCTTAATTATAAGAAAATCCCCAATGAAGAGAATGTATATGTGGAAGACTTTAGTATTGCTAGAGTTGTAGGAAAAGGAAAGATCAGTTATTGCAAATGTTGCATTAGTAAAAATAGTGAACCAATTAAAACTCAATAGAAAATCTTGATAACAAAAATTCTCAAAAATATTACTCTTAAACAAATGGTGTATGATATGCTTATTAGTTTGGGCCTATCTCCCAATATGTGGGAGAAGTCATTCTTTTGACTTGCCATATACAGTAAGGCATCTCATAAGAAAATTGGTAAAACTCCCATCAACTTTGGGAAAAGGCTCAAGCCTAATTTAGAATACCTAAAAGTGTGGGGGTGTTTGGTCATGCTACTGGAGTCTAAAATGAGGAAAATAGATTTTCAAACATGTGATTGTATGTTTATTGGTTATGCTTGCAATAATTCATATCATAGATTTCTTGTGATATTCTAGAATCTTATACTATTATTGTATCTAAATAGTTCATGCTATATTATTTGAGCATGTATTTCTTTCAAAAATAAGGAAAAGATGTTGCATGAATTTATTGGTTCTTCTAAAGGTTGATGATGCGCAAGAATTAAGAAGAAGCAAGTGAACTAGGAAGGAAAAATATTATGACAAGGTGAAGCCCACTAGTGAATATGTGTTCATACAATTGGAGAGGTTGTCTCTTGGAAGTCCTTCAAGCAGATTAGCATAGTTAGAACTACAATGGAAGTAGAGTCAGTGGCCTTAAAGAAGGCTGGGTTTGAAGTCGAGTGGCTTAGGAGTTTGAATAATATATTTCTATTTACTAACTTTGTTGCCTTTATTTGCATTCATTGTGTTTGCCAGATGGCCCAGGTTACCATAACACGTGCTATGAACATAATTTATATGAGAGAAGTCGACATATACGATTAAGGCACAATGGTAACTAGGTGTTGATAATGGTGATATTTCCTTTGACTTTGTAAGGTAAGAAAGGAATTTTGCAAATCCTCTAACTAAAGGACCACATAGAAAATCAGTCCATGATACATCAAGGGGGATGGGATTGAAGACGATTGTGAGAATCACCTATGATGTTAACCTAACCTATGTGATTGGAGATCCTATAAATTAAGTTCAATGGGTACAAACAAGTCATGGGGAGATTCAATAGTGAATTATCATAAATTGTCCCTCCTTATGGTGTAGATAATGCATATTGTCAATGATGAACACAAGGAAATCAATAGGCTAAATGTCTTGGGTGTTGATCTCAAAGTAACTTGGAATGTCCTGAAAAATAAACACCAAATCAGAAGAGACCGGGGGAGACCAACCAAGAATCCTCCGATGATAAAGTCAGTATCTTTGGAATTCCAATTTGTGTGGAAAAATGTCAGACTGAATTACCTTTTCACGAATAACTCCTTATATAGCACACATTTTGAGACAATTACTTGTTTAGTAACTACCCCTATTATTGAGGAACTCGGAAGACTTGAAGGTAACTTCCATAACTGCCATGCAAGTTACCCTGTTTAGGTTAATTTCCATAACTGCTGTTAGGAATTGACCTTAGTGCTCTATGCTGAGTGAAAAGCTTGTCCCAAGCAAATATGGGGAAAGACGTGTAAAAGCCGGAAGGTCATCCAAGTCTTTCTTTTCCTGAACGATCTCAATGACGAACGAGTATGTCATAGTGCAGCCCATATGTTTCGCTTATCCTTTGGAGGACCTCAACAGACAAGTTTGGAGTTAGCGTGTTACATTACACCATCAGTTGCCCCCGTGTCCTTAAAGTCGTCCAAGGAAACGTAGAGTCCCATGTCACCCTTGGATGGACGTGCTTATGTTTACAACCAAATGTGCCACGTGTCGTAGCCTTATTGGAGGCTGGTCACGTCAATTGATTTTTTCTAGAGGCATGCCACGTGGCGGCTTTGGATTGGTTATGTCATTTCGAATGCCAAGGTTTACTGCCTATAAATAGTGGAATTCCTCGTTTACCCCTTACATTTCTGAGATTTTCATTCCTGACATTCCTCGTCTAGAGCTTCGTCTAGAGCTTTCTCTGTGTCCATAGTCCTCTTCTGTCTAGAGCTAGGTATTCCTTTCCTTTTCATCTTTTGGTTTTTCTTTAAGTTTTCCTCAGAATGTCTGAAACTGTTATTTCTTCGTCTAGCAATAGTACGGAAAAGGCTATAGACGAGTATCGAGATACAACCGGTTATAGTGGTTCTAGTAATAGTAGTCATAGTAGTGAGAGGAGTTCCACGAACGAGGGATATATCTCTAGTGTTCCTGGGTTCCCTTTAGAGGTTTTCCAAGAACAACTTAGGAAAGCCTTTGGTTCCAAAGCTGGTACCTCGTCCAATGTCCCTCCGTCTAGTCCTTTGGTCGAAGAGGAAACCGTCTATAGTTATGCAGCAGGTATTAACTCCAAAACAAGTGAGCAAAGGCTTAAAAACCTTAGGACATGATACTAGATCCCGGAAGAGCTTAACCCTAGGTTACCCGTTCGCAAAGAATGGTGTTGCAATCCCCATTTTGGAATAGGAGTCTATGAGGCTTATTTCTTGGGGGGTTTTAAGTTGCCTTTAAATGCATTCGCTAGAGAGTTATTAGTTAGGTTAGGTTTAGGTGTATGCCAATTCAATTCTAATGTATGAAGATTAATTATCTCTATACAAATTTTGTGGAGGGAAGTATTTGGAAGGGACCGTCCTCTTACCGTGGACGAGTTCCTTTTCTATTACAAGCCCTCAGAAATAAATCAATCCCTTGGTTTTTACCAATTCATAGCTAGGGAAAAGATTGTAGATTAATCAAGTCCCTGGCCTCGACTAACAGGAATTGGAAGACGGATTTTATCTTCGTCTCCTGTCCTTGGGTAGGAAACCTTGTAGACGTTGGTAGGGACCCTTTCGCTTCTTACTCTGGGGATTTAGAGAACCTTCACTCTGAAAGTATGTCCCTCCCCTTTTTCATTTTCTCTTCTCTCTCTTTATATATATATATATATATTTTTTTTTTTTTCTTTTATCTTTTATTTGTCTCTCACCCTTGTATACTATTTGCTTCACAGGTGTAAAACGACCGTCCTTAAGTAAATTTCACCGTGACCACGTCCACAGGGCTCGTCTTCACACCGATAGGGATTTCCGTTCTTTGGTTAACCTACATCGTCTTGCCAAGTGGGGACTTGGTCCTCAACCATCAGACAAGGCTATTGCTCACGAGGTCACAGTGCAAAAGAATAAGTTTTCACTTAATGGTAACATTCTATATCATATTTTCCTAATCTATTTGTGATTTGTGATTTATTGTTATTCTTATTTTCTTAAGGAATGTTAACAATGAAAGAAAATAAAGGGAAAGAAGCTATGGGTGAAGGAAGTCATCTTGAGGCTCAATCTCAGGTTCGTCCATCAGCGGGGGACAAAAGGAAGCCTCTGCCTAAAAACCTTGATTTGGGAAATCTCCCCAGCCGATGAGGCAAAAAGGCAAAGGCTAAGCATGGGTCGTCCCAAATAGTCAAGCCTAACCTTCCTCATTCTCAATCGCCTGTCCAAGTATTCGATGTGGACTCATCCACTCCAGTTAAGACCACTCCGTCTAAGACTCCTCCATCAAAGATGACTGTGTTTGCCTCGTCCCAGCCTTCTCAACGGGTTCCTTCAAATATTATTGAAAATGAAGATCTGGCTTGGGAACGTTTTCAAAAAGTTGTTTCAGACGAGGACATAAACGCTTGCTATGACATGTCCCTAAAGGATTTTGAACATTCTAGTGTTCATGATCTTTTTAAGGTATGCAATCACACCCAAATTTTTTTTTTAATTTTTTAGATATGTATATATTTTATCTAACCCTCTTTTTGTCTATTTGCTTTTTTTTTTTGTTGTTGTTGTTTTTTTTTTTTTTTTTTAGGCTATGTCAAAATTTATGGCGGCGTCTAGACAGGCCACAGGATTGGACAAGACGAGGGTCTTATTAGAGACAAGAATTCAAGAGGTGAGGGAAGAATCTAAGAAGTGGACTGAAACAACTGCTAAAGCCAAGGAAGAGACAAAGGAGCTACAAAACTTGATTGAGGAGTTGAAAGCTGATGCAGTGGAAAAAGATACTCGTCTTGATCATCTACAGAAAAAGAATGACGAGCTGAGTACTCTTCTTTCCAAGGCAAAAGAAGACACAGTGGCTGAGTTCAAGGCATCAAAGCAATATACTGATCTTCTGGATACCAATTACGCAGCAGGCTTTGAAGATTTTAGAATGGAGACTATAGAAAACTTCCCTGAAGTGGACTTTAGCTCCATTAAGCTTAACTTGGCTGCTGCTACTAGCTCTCTCCTTCAAACTAGCTCAGAGAACGTCAATGTGGAAGACGATGCTACCACTCTGCCTCCTCAGGATACCCTAACATGGATGCTCCCCCTGCTTAGAAAACCTTTGTATTCATGTCTTTCCCTTTTTTTTTTCTTATCTGGTCCACTGTTTGGGACCTTATTGTGTAATTCAAGTACATTAAGTTCGTCCATGTTTTTAGGACGAGTTGTTAAAACAATTAAGTTCTATTTCACAAGGGTGTTTGGACGTTGGTCGTCCGCCCTTAAACAACTGAATGAATGTTACTTTTTTCTACTATGATATGGACGAGAGTTTCTATTTCCATGAAATTTCTAATTTTAGCTCATTCATAAAAGGAATTTCTCTCTTTTTAACATGAATACATACTTTTTCCATTTCTTGAATTTCAAGTATGATTCGTCTATATGAAGTGGTAATTATCAGCCATACTCGTCCTTAGACTTAGCTATTTTCTTGTTTTATAAAGACTAAGGCCCAATCTTTCACTCATCCATAGGTTGGATTGTTTAGTTGGTATCCTGATCAATAGATTAAACATTTGCTTATGCATTTCTTCGTCCATGAGTTGAACTAGTGCAATAAGGGTTTTACCTCGTCCATTGTTTGGACGGTTTCTGACTTTACCTAAGACTAGGCTTCAGCTCGTCCATGGTTTGGACGATTATGCCTTCGTTTGCTTTACCCTTATAGAATTTAGATGATACATCCTTGCGTCTAAAGAATTTATTCGCCTTGGGTTCTTAGCCCTCTTATGGGATAATTTCAACGAAAACAATGGAAACCAAGAATTCAGGCACAACATTATGTACATAGCATAAATATTGTTCATAAACGAGGCACGCGCTTTAGAAGCTAATGCCTTTTAAGAAAAATAAATACAAGCCAGTCCATAACTTCGTCCATAACTCCAACATAATAACAACAAAGCAATACTAAAAATATGTAGGTAAACAAACTCCTTATATAGATAAACAAGTAGATAAACGGGCTTCAGGCTCGTCCAGAATTACGCTCGTCCAGACTAGCATTTTACTGGTAGTACTTCCTCAGGTGTTCAACATTCTAAGGATGCTCCAATTTCCTCCCGTCTAGGGCCTCCAAGTAATAAGATCCTTGTCTCTTACAGTTGATAACTTTGTAGGGGCCTTCCCAATTAGGTCCCAATTTCCCATGAGCTGGGTTCTTGGTTGCCAAGGAGACCCTTTTTCAGAATGAGGTCTCCTATGTTGAATCGTCGTGGCTTCACCATTGCATCATATTGCCTAGTCATGAGGTTTTCGTATCTTGTCGTCTTTTGTTCTGTGTTTGTCTTTACCTCGTCTATCAGATCGAGGTTTATGCGAAATTGCTCCTCGTTATCCTTATCCTAATATGCCATCACCCTATGGTTGGCCATGTGCACTTTCGCAGGTATGACCGCCTCACTTCTATAGGTTAGCTTGAAAGGAGTTTCCCTTATAGGGGTCCTCACCATCATCCTGTACGGCCACAGAACACCTTGTAGCTCGTCTAGCCATACTCCTTTTGCCCTAGGGGAAACTCCTTTCAAGCTAACCTATGGAAGTGAGGCAGTCATACCTGCGAAAGTGCACATGTTGAGCGAAGGATGGTTGCATGACGGGTGCAGATTGACAATCACATTGAGGATTACTAGGGCATCCCTACTCTCTTAATGGCCTAAATTAGTAGCCATCGATCTTGTCCGAACCATTGCAGCCTTTTTTTCGGAGAAAGGAATTGTAGAATTCAAAGATGAAATCTAACAAACTTCTTCTCCCCACAAACGGTGCCAACTGATGAACATAAGGAAATCAGTAGGCTGAATGTCTCAGGCATTGATTTCAAAGTAACTTGGATGATGATCTTCAACAAGGATCAATTTGTGACTTTTGCTTAACCGTTTGCTTGAGGGTGGGCAGGTGAGGAGTAATGATTCTTAATTCCAAAGTGCTCACAGAAGTTTCTAAAAAGTGTGTTATCAAATTGTCTTCCATTGTCTGATATCAATACTTTGGGCACTCCAAACCTGCATATAATGTTCTTCCAGACAAAGTTTTTAACATTTTGTTGTGTGATATTCACTAAGGGTTCCGCCTCTACCCACTTTGTGAAATAATCAATGCTAACTACCAAAAACTTCATCTGTCTTGTATCAAGTGGGAAGGGGCCCAAGATATCTAGTCCCCATTGGCCAAAGGGCCATGGGGCCATCATCGGGGTGAGGTATTCTGATAGTTATCTGGGGATGTTACTAAACCATTGGCATTGATCTCAGACCTTGATATATGCCTTGGCATCAGCTTGCATATTCGGCCAGTAATATCCTGTACGGACGACTTGTGGACGAGCGACCTAACTCCTAAGTAATTGCCACATGCTCCTTCATGAACCTCCCTTAATACATAGTTTGCCTCGTCTGGAGCTAAACACCTAAGATAAGGCTGAGAAAAGCCTCTTTTGTATAACACCTCGTCCATAAGGACGTACTTGGCTGACCTTACTCTGAGCCTTCTAGCTTCGTCTCTCTCCTCTAGAAGTCGTCCGTCTTTCAAATATGATATAATGGGAGTCATCCAATTGCCTTCGCTCTCCGCCTATTGAACTTCTGGGGCATCTATACTTGGTATGTACTAAATCTCATCAAACTCATCCATGGTTCATTTGCTGAGGCTTCCTTTGCTAAGGTATCTGCTTCCACGTTCTTTTCCCTTGGGATTTGAATGAAGTTAGCTTCTTCAAATTTCTTCTTAAGGCGCACCACCCTATTAAGGTACTTTTTCATCCGTTCTTCCTGAGCCTCACATGTCCCATTTACTTGGCTCATGATCAATTGGAAATTTCCCAAGACGAGTATTGACTTCGCTTCTATAGACTTAGCTAGCTCCAACCCTTTAAAGAAGGCTTCATACTCAACTTCATTATTAGTTGTTTGGTACTGTAGACGAACCTTGTGTTTTAGTTTATCTCCTTCTGAAGATTGTAGAACCACACCTATTCCTCTTGCATGCTGTGTAGACGAGCCCTCTACATAAACAACCCACTTTTCCTTGTGTTCCATCTCATCCAAATTATCATAATTTGGGGTAAACTCTACAATAAAATCTACAAGGGCTTGAGCTTTTATGACATGCCTTGGTTGATATCTGATATCAGACTCACTGAGCTCAACGGCCCATTGGATTAGTTGTCCTACAGCTTCCAACTTGTACATTGCTTTCTTGAGCAGATGATCGGTCATGACATTAATGACATGAGCTTAGAAGTAATGCCTCAACTTCCTGGAAGTTATTATTATGCAAAAGCCAACTTCTCCATTTGTGGATATTGTCCTTCCGCCCCCCTCAGTGCTTTACTTGTATAGTATACAAGCTTTTGCACCTTACCTTCCTCCCTCACCAATGCTGAACTTACGGCATGCAGGCTGACTGCCAAGTACAAATACAACTCCTCTCCCAACAAGGACAGGCTTAGTAAAGGAGCCATGGTGAGGTACGTTTTCAGATCTTCGAAAGCTTTCTGACACTCGTCGATCCATTTGATCGCTTTTTTAAGAACCTTAAAAAATGGCAAACATTTGTCAATAGCTTTAGAAACAAACCTGTTAAGGGCAGCGACTCGTCTGGTAAGAGACTGGACTTCTTTGATATTCTGTGGAGGTTCCATGTTTAGTATCGCTTGGATCTTGTCTGGATTTGCTTCAATTCCCCTGTGTGAAACCATAAACCCTAAGAATTTTCCCTGATGACACCCCGAAAGCACATTTACTGAGGTTCAGCTTTATGTTGTATTGCCTGAGCATATCAAATGTTTCTTGTAGGTCGTCTAGATGCTTTCCCTCGTCCTGACTCTTTACCAGCATGTCATCAACGTAGACTTCTACATTCCGTCCAATCTGTGGACGAAACATGTGGTTAACCAATCTCTGATATGTTCCCCCTGCATTCTTCCAACCAAAGAGCATTACCTTATAACAGAACAAGCCTTGGCTAGTAACAAAGGATGTCTTCTCTTAGTCTACCTCGTCCATCCTTATCTAATTGTATCAAGAAAAAGCATCTATAAAGCTAAATAACTTGTGACCCGCAGTAGAATCTACCAACTGGTCAATGCGTGGCAATGGGTAGCTGTCCTTGGGACAAGCCTTGTTTAGATCGGTGAAATCTACACACATTCTCCACTTACCGTTTGTCTTCTTGACCATTAACACATTGGCCAACCAGTCTGGATAATAAACTTCGTTGCAATCAACTTTTGTACCTCTTCTTTAATAGCATTGTCCCTTTCAGGAGCAAACATCATTTTCTTCTGTCGTACAGGCTTAGAGGTAGAATACACATTCAAACGGTGGGTAATAACATTAGGGTCTATGCCTGACATATCTTCATAACTCCAGGCAAACACATCCATATTCTTTCTCAGGAAATGACAAGATCCTTCTTAATCTTTTCTTCTATACCTGTTCCTACCTTGGTACACCTCTCGGGGTTATCTTCGTCCAAGGAGATGTTTTCCAACACCTTGGTAGGTTCTGCCACAACCCTTCTTTCCTCAATGCTCATCATCTAAACCTGTTCGTCTGTGACCAACATGGTTAAATAGCATTCTTTGGCTATAAGTTAATCTTCTTATACTTGTCCTATTCCATGGTCTGTAGGAAACTTGATTGATAGGTGGTAAGTGAACGTGACTACTTTCCAACTATTGAAAGTTAGTCTTCCAATTATAGCATTGTAGGAAGACGAACAATCAACCACGAGAAAATTCATGTTCTTGGTTACCTGCTGTGGATATGCCCCTACCACCACAAATAACGTGACAGTACCCACGGGCTGTACTTTCATTCCACCGAAACCTACCAAGGGTGAGTTCACTAGACAAAGTTGATTTTGTCCAAGCTTCATTTGCTGAAAGTCTGAGTAATACAAAATGTATGTCGAGCTCAGATTGTCCACTAACACTCTTCTCGTTGTATAGTCAGCAATAAGCAATGTAATGACAATGGCATCATCGTGAGGGTGATGAACTCTTTCAGCATCCTCGTCCGTGAATGTGATAGCTTGTTCTTCAGTGGTCTTCGTCCTTGGTGATCGTCCAGAGAGTTGGACATTCTACACTACCTTCAAGTACGTCATTCTTGACTTGGACGATTGACCTGTTGAACCACCTCCTATAATAACCCTTATTTCTCCTAGCAGAGGTCATGAGGTCTCTTCTACCTTCCCCGTCAATTTTTCATCTTTGTGATCTCGTCCAAGGAAACTTCTCAATTTTTCTTGTCTGATTAGATTTTCAATCTACTGTTTTAAATCAAAAACATTCGTTCTTGTCGTGCCCGTGGTCTCTGTGGAAGCGACAATACTTATTCCTATTACGCTTGTTAGGATCTCCCTTCATTTTCTTTGGCCATTTCATGGAAGGATCATCCTTGATTTGCATAAGAACCTGCTCAAGTGGCACATTCAAGGGGGTGTATTGTTGATTCCGCGCTGAAGAGTCTGGCTTCTTATTGTCTCTGTCTCTTTTTTCTTCCGTTCGTCCCTTCTTTGGACGAGGACCTTGCTTGGAGTGGCGAGTGGGGTCTGCTTTTATTCTCTCAGCTCTCTTCCGCTTCTTAGCTATGATAGCGTCTTCTGCATTCATAAAGTTTTGAGCCGAATAGACTATTTTGGCCATGGACTGAGGCTCTTTCTCATAAAGCTTGTGTATGAATAAGTCAGAATTAACCTCATTATGGAAGGCTAACCCCATTATGGAAGGCCGCCATTAGTAGCTTATCATCTACCTCGTCCACGGTCAAGGCTTCCCAGTTGAAACGAGTGATGAAGGATCGTAGGCTTTCATTCTCTCCTTACTTTATGGTTAACAGGCTAGACGAGGAACACTTGTGTCTTTGTCCTCCAATGAAGTTATTAACAAACAACTTGCTCAACCCTTCAAAAGAACTTACTGAATTCGGGGGTATTTTGCTGAACCAGACTCGTGCCGGACCTTTAAGGGTGGTAGGGAAGGCTCTACACATAATTTCATCTGGGACCCCTTGAAGGTGCATCGTAGTCTTGAAAGTAGCAATGTGATCAAATGGGTCATGCATTCCATCATACAAATCCAATGAAGGCATCTTGAATTTTGGAGGCAAGGGGTGACCATTAATGGAAGCCGTGAAGGGAGAATCTGCTCGGTGAACTAGATCTTCTACGGGATTTACTCTTCTCATGTTCTCCCTCATCTCATCCATAACTTTCCTCATCTGGTCCATTTCCCTCTCCAAATGTGGCATCCTTCTTGATGTGGTACCCCTTGATTGGCTTTCAGGTCCTACATCTTTTCCATCTCCCTGACTCTGGCCTTGTTCTTCTCCATAAGCCTCATGTCGTTGCCTCCTCAAATTGATCTCTCTAGTCAATTCTTAGTTCTGGTGAGTTAACTCTGCCATAGTGGCTGCCATGGATTACACATGTTGAGCGGAGGATGGTTGCATGACGGGCGCAAATTGACAATCGCGGTGAGGATTACTAGAGGCATCCCTACTCTCTTGATGGCCTGGACTAGTAGCTTTCAATCTTGTTCGAACCATTGCAGCCTTTTTGTTAGAGAAAGGAATTGTAGAATTCAAAGATGAAATCTAACAAACTTCTTTTCCCCACAGACAGCGCTAACTGATGAACACGAGGAAATCAGTAGGTTGAATATCTCAGGCGTTGATCTCAAAGTAACTTGGAATGTCCTGAAAAATAAACACCAAATCAAAAGAGACCGGGGGAGACCGGCCAAGAATCCTCCGGTGATAAAGTCAGTATCTTTGGAATTCCAATTTGTGTGGAAAAATGTCAGACTGAATTACATTTTCACGAATAAATCCTTATATAGCACACATTTTGGGACAGTTTCTCGTTTAATAACTGCCCCTATTATTGAGGAACTCGGAAGACTCAGAGGTAACTTCCATAACTGCCATGGAAGTTACCCTGTTTGGGTTAATTTCCATAACTGCCGTTGGGAACTGACCTTAGTGCTCTATGCTAAGTGAAAAGCTCGTCCCAAGCAAATATGGGGAAAGACATGTAAAAGCAGGAAGGTCGTCCAAGTCTTTCTTTTCTTAGACGATCTCAACGACGAACGAGTATGTCATAATGTAGGCCACATGTTTCACTTATCCTTTGGAAGACCTCAACGGACGAGTTTGGAGTTAGCGTGTTACATTACACCATCAGTCAAAAAGTGATAGGATGGGTAAATCTCTTAATGAGCTCATAGCATGTAAAGGTGGTGTGCAACAAGACATACTTGATGAGTTTACCTATATGGGTGTAGAGGTGAAGGCCGCTTCCTAGGAGAGTTTGGCCAACTCTCTAAAGCCCCATAAACATCCAAGAAGGATGCAAGGCCATAATGTGTCAAATATAGAACTCGTTTAATTAGAATGTAAATTGTGCTCAAGATTTAAGCCTTACAAAAGGATCTTGGGTTCAAGACACCAGTTCACCTAGAGTCAATGAGTCCACACTTGTAAGCACTAAGCGTCAATTCAAGCCCACAAGGCATTGGCATCTAAGAGTTACATCTTGGCCAATTAACTTATAATCTTCCTTTAAATCACTTACAAATTTGAACCATTGTGGGGGATTGTTTGAAAAGCTTCAAATCTGCATCGATTATAACTAGTGTCTTACCATAAACTTTGACCAATATAAGTGGAGTGGTAGGTGAGAATTACACCCGCGAACTCAATCATTTGGTGGGCATCCTTTTAACCCTTCTTATTTATATCTTCGCCCAAATTTTGGCTCCTTCCTACTTTATCTCCACACTTTGGCAATCATTGATTAATCTCACTAAACGTATATGGCCGTTGGAAATAATGTAAGGAAAAAAATGGATGACAATTGGTGCTTTATTCTTCACCTTACCTCACTATCATAACTTACTCCCACTATATTCTCATTTCCTTACACAAGCTAAATATATTTCCTTAGTTCAGTAGTTGTTGCCAAAAAAAAAAAAATCTCTATGAACTTCATTCACGGGATATGCTTGGAATTGTGCTGGCCTTTATTAGCGTTTTAGCTTAAAAACTCTAATCTGTGATGCTACAAGAACAGAGGTAATATTCACCTCATTAGAGGAAGAGCAATCAATAAAATTCTCAATTTTCGTGTCCTTCACACTATTACAAACTCCTTCACTGTTCGAGGTATAAGTTCAAAGCCCTAGTCTGTGAGTGCACACACCCAAAGCTTGTCGTTGAATCTGGGGGATGATTGTCGGAGCCAGTTTTACACCAAGGATAAATTATATCTATTGGGGTGAAATCACTTCTTAGGATAGTGGATTAAGTTCCATGCCTTGGCTCTCAACCATTGATAATTTTTTCCTCCTCTCAATCTTGTTCTTAGTCTGTTTGTTTTATTTTTTCCTCCTCTCAAATTTATATCTTTGGTGTAAGTTGTGGTTGCACTAAGTGGCTACACTAAATTGCAATAATTTTTAGATGTAAACAACAATTTATTTGTTCTTATATGTTTTTTTTTTGGATAAAATAACAATAAAGTGTTTTTAT
This sequence comes from Quercus suber, assembly GCF_002906115.3. Lineage (NCBI taxonomy): Eukaryota > Viridiplantae > Streptophyta > Magnoliopsida > Fagales > Fagaceae > Quercus > Quercus suber. The sequence goes on from NW_027069710.1 coordinate 749,501, forward strand.
AAAACATGCAAGCTACGTAAATTTTAAAAGATATTAAATTTAGTTGGTTTGTCATACAACCACATCCTACAATTGTGTCTACCTAAATTTTATCAATGACGCATAAAATCAATAAGATAGAATTAAAAGAGAGAGAGAGACAAAGAGAGATTAAAAAAATAACTCAAATACTAAATAGTAAATACTAGGATAAAAAAAAATAAAAATAAAAATAAAAAACGTAAAAGCTAAGTATTTGTTCTTTTTTTAGACTAAGGTTTTTTTTTTTTTTTTTTTGGGACTAAACATGATCCTATGCTATGCTATCTTTTCCCCTAATAATAAATTAACAAAATAAAGTATTTGATTTTCACCTAAACTCCCTTTTTTTCATATCAACTTCTTCACAACTTAAAACTTTCTTTTCATACCATTGCACGCTCTTGGTGTAATGGTCACTCCACAAATATAAGTGTTTGTGGAGTATGGGGGTAAAGTAGAATTTAGGTTAAAGTAGAATTTATATCTTGTATAAAAAAAAAAATTTTTAAAATTCTCTCTATACATACACGATTTTTTGTGTATTCTTCTTTCTACTACCTACTTTAACTCTATTCTTTCATTCTCCTCTCTATCCTACCTACAATCTTGCAGGTTTTTTTTTTTTTTAATAAAATTGAATAGATTTTGTGAATTTGTTGCTTTTTTTTTTTTTTTTAATATTATATACTATATGATTTTTATCAATAGGTTTTATAGATAGGTTAAAATTCCATGTTTGTGCTTACAAGTTATACTTATCTGTGGAATTAAAGTTGAACTTACACTGAAGATATAAACTTATGTCTCTCTTAATCTACTTTTGTCTCTCTTAATCTCATAGTCACTACACCTTTTTTATATTTTATTATTATTTCTTTTTTTTTTACCTTTTGTTTTTGTTGTTGTAGATGTCACACCTTTTTAATGATATCTTATAAAGTTTCAATATGAGGTATCTAAAGGGATTCTATTGTGATGTAATGGTGTGAAATGTTTTACTTTTGAGTAGATTATGAAATATTTCTATCATTTATTTTCTCATCACATGATTGTTTGTTGTTGACATCAATATTTTCTTATGGATTTGATTTGTTGTAATTTTTGTTTGGTGCTTTGTTCCATGTAGTCTATCTTCTTTAAAAGCAAAATTTGTTACCAACACGAAATTGGATACAAAGAGAAAAAAGAAGGATCTAAAAAGGTTCTTAGGCTAGGCTAAATTAGATCCATCGGTCCAAATTCCAATGTAAGTCTATTTTTACTTAACTTGTTTTTCATTAATGAATTGAATTTTAGCTTATTTTGTTTTCAAATGTTTTAATTATTAAATTTATTATTTTTTTCATTTGCAATATTAATATATGTGTTCCTTAAGGCCAACACACAATACAATTAGAGACATTACTCAAGTTGTACAAGTTAGAGTGTTATATTTTTATTTATTTATTAGTAAGTTAGAGTGTTACATGTGGATACTACATACGTCAGTTTTATGGCTAAGTAGGCCGATTGACATAACCATTTGAATAAAATCAAAACTAAAACAGATGATTTAAATATCAAAATAAAACTTAAAAATGAAATTTCTTTTAGGCGTACAAATGCAATTGATTTTTTAATATTAAATTTGAAATTAATTCTTTTATGATAACCTTATTCATGCAATCCTCCTCTTCATTAATAAATAAGGAATTATTAAAAAATATTAGAAAAGTTTTTATTGATCATTTTAATTAGAGATATTATATATAAGGACAAATATAAAAAATTATGCATTTTATAAGCAATTCATTACAAGTTATTATAATAATAATAACTATTTATTTAGTTATATACAAGTTAAAATTATGTAATAATAATTCATTTAGTTATTATTTTTCAAAAAATATAAAAAGAAAATTCATGACTAAAACCGAGCAACGCATGAGACTTCTACTAGTTTTATTATGACTTTCAAAAAAAAAAAAAAAATTATCAATAAAATTATACATGTATGGTATGTTTGTTCTCATTGACTTTTCTTTTATTGCTTTATCAATTTTTTGGATAAATACAAATGCTTAATTGTTGATATATCAACTTTTCACATAAATTGATTGAAAAAAATACCTTAATTACAATTTGAAATTTTTTATGTCTAACGAAACTTTTCCAAGTTTATACCATGTGTTTGCTTTCAATTGTGAATTATCATCAACTTTTTATTTTTTTTATACACATGCTCTATTCTTATTAATAATAACTGAGGTTTTTTTTTTTTTTTTTAACAGTTTTTTTTTTAAAGGATAGATATTCACTATTCACAACGACCGTATTTATTTAGATTAGATAAAAAGATAGAATTTAATGAGATATATTTATAATATAGTTTAGAGTTTAATTGAAACTCTATTATACGGTAAATGTTAAAATCGATCCAAAAAACCAAATAAAAAATCTATTAAAGCTTTATAAATATCTTATTATCATGCCAAATAGATGTTATTTTGTTTCAAGGAAAACTTTTTGAGAATCTCAAATCGTCACAGGCACTTTGAATGGGCAATTGGGCGTAAAGGTATGTTTCATTTTTTTTTTTTTTTTTGTCTGACTGGATTGCATCTTTATGGGTTTTGTTCTTGTTATCAATCTATGTCATATAAATTATATATTCTGAAATGGTTTTTGATTTCATTTGTAAACTTTCTGTCTACAAAACAAAAATTGATGTATTGGATGCTTGTTATTGTTGCTAATCTATCACATGGTAACAATTAATAATGAAATTTGATGTTTGTCACATTTATGTAGATCAACAAAGGGTGGAATTTGCATTCTTAATCGGCTGCAATTGAGTTTGTCTTTTTTAGATCCATATTTTATCTGCTTTTTTTTTTTTTTTTTCTTAAATCAATGGTTGAGTTCTAATGCTAAAACATATTATTGTGGCCATTTAAATTTTCTATGTTGGTCTTCAACTCTACTTGAAGCTAAAGAAAGTCTGATTTCAAAGATATCATAAGCCAAAGCTTTGCTTCAAAAAGGTATATTTTTAATTTTCTCTACATATATATATATATATATATTTTTTTTTTTCCTCTCTACATGAGTGATGAGACTTGAGCATTGTATTTTTCACCAACTTTATATAATTTCAATTACTTTCCTTCAAAAAGGTATATTTTTAATTTTCTCTACATTTTTGATTGTTTTGCTCTCTACTTGAGACTTGAGCATTGTGTTTTTCACCAATCTTATATGATTTCAATTCCCGTTAGGATATTTTTATTTTTATTTTTTGCAAAGAAATAATATTTTTAGCTAAGCCATGCATCGCAATAAAAGACTACAAATTCGGAGCGTAAATTACAATCATTGTTGCCTTTTATTTTTCTCTAATTTTAGTTAATAAGGTTTTGATTTTAAATAAGATATGATAATAAATATAATTAGTGGATTTTAAAGCATAAATAAATATCTCAATTACGTTTTTTTATCCTAAAAAGGAAAATAGTTTCGAGAGAGTTAAAAAAGAAAAAGGAAAATCTAAAGTCTAGTATCGAATTAATATAAAAGGCCCTCCCCAATTACTCTCCTCTTCTCTCTCTCTCTCTTTTTCTCTTTCTTTTTATTTTTCTATTATATGCACAGACCGATTACTTCTCTCACTTCTTCCTCTGTAAAACCCTAATTGTCAATTGCTCTCTCTCTCTTTATCTCTCTCTAAAACCCGAACTTTCCCTCTCAATCTCTGTTGAATCTTCCATCGATCCACTTTACAAAACCTAACCAACCATTTTTGATTTTTTTCAATCTCTCTCTCTTTCTCTGACCTGAGGCTGAAATCGGTTCACTCTTCTTTCAAGATCCGCAGCGAATTCGGTGACATTTCCGGGGTCGGGTTTCGGGTCCGGTCAAGGCTGGCGGTTATTCGAGTCAAGTAAATGGCGGATCCGCCTGGGTCCCGCCCTCTTCCGCACGTGTGGTCTTCTCGAGGAAGCTTCCGAACTTGTGTCTTCTTCTTCTTTTTCTTCTTAGGGTTACAGAGCTGTGACGAGTGAAACGAACGAAAGACATCAACAAAAACGACAACAACACAACACAACCAAAAAAAAAAGCATGCTGAGCGTGCTGCGCGTGCACCTCCCTTCTGATATTCCCATTGTAGGCTGCGAACTCACGCCCTACGTTCTCCTCCGCCGCCCCGACAAGACTGTCACCACCGACGATGTCCCTGATTCCTCCCCAATCGAAGGCCATTTCTTGAGATACAAGTGGTAAGTGACTCTATTTCCACTTAATGCTATTTAGTTTTCGGGTTTCGCTAGAATTTATTTATTTCTATATATTTTGTTTTGCATATTAGGCAATTTATAGTGTGCTATGCCAAGTCTAAGTTTTTACTACATATGGTGTAAGGCTTGGTTTTTTGATTATTCAATAATTAACCCCGGATGTCTTTGTTGGAATTTATTGGAAATACTGCCACTTGAACTACAAGGCTCTTGGCACGATCTCAATAAGCTTAATTATAAGTGTTGAATATTAGGGCAGTAGTTTTTTTAGATTTCTCGATGTGCTGTTGTGCTACGCGTCTTAAACTTTACTATGTTTGAATGCTGGCAGAGAATTATGACAAAAGAAATGGTTAATGGATAATTTGTGTTGGTTCTGAGTATTTATTCCCTCATAGGTAAGTAGAGGCATTTTATGTGCTCCTAAATCCCAAATACAAATGCAACCCAGTGAGTGTTGCTATCTTGTTTTTGCTCCTCGTGTTATGTGTGTTTTGTGCTTAATTTGTGTACATAGTGAAGTACAGGTTTTGGCTTTCATGCTAGATACTGAGTTAGGAATAAGTTATTTCATCCTTTAATTTTTGGCTAGCAAACATCAAAATTGAAAAAAAAAAAAAAAAATTTCTATGAGAAAATTTTCTCCTAGGTGTTAAGTTATTAAAATTTATGGAAGGTAATGGTTTGCTAATAGAGGATGTAAATCAATAAGTAAGTAGGGTCGTGGTGAAAATGTGATATTCTTTTTATGTTTGCTATTACAGTGTAGAAGCACAATGAACTTCACAATATATGCTGTAGAATATTTTCCTAAATTTAGTTGTTGTAATGATAAGCATATGGGTTTCAATTTTCTCAAGTTCATTTTGTTTGGATCTAAAGTCAGCCCAAAAGTGCTAGTTTACCCTAGCAATCTGCATCCTCAGTTTTGTTGCAAGACATTTCATTACTAAAAAAGTTTAGTTATAAACTAATTTGTAATTAGTATTGTCTCATCATAGTTAAGATTGTTATTCATGGTTACCGATTTTATGGAATGGAGTGTAGAGTTGTAGTGCAACAAAATTGTTGGTGCCCCTCTCAATAGAGGGGCGTGCCGTGGAAACTTTGACCGAATGAATGGGATCAATTGATAGACTTTTTTTTTTTTTTTTTAATTGAGAAAGAGAATCCAAGATGAACTCTTTTTTTGTCCGCTATGCGCTGACTGGAATTGAGAGAGGACATGCAAAAATGGTGGTAGGAATTTTTATTTGAAGATAGTAGATAAACTATTTATTTATTCAGGGAAAAAAGCCTATAAAGAGAAAAGAAAAAGAAGAAAGAGAGTCATAGCTGTAATTTTCTTTATAAGTAAAAGCACATATTAATATTTTGAAGAAATGGTCCCTGCAGGGATCAAACCCACGTTCTCCTTTTAAGTATCAAAACCTAATAATGAATTCACAACATTTATATTTCCTAGGCTACCATATCCTGACTGCATTGCATTATACAAAACACACTTTTGTTATGTATAGCAGTTCCCGTTTTGCATATTAAAGTGATCCATGTATTGAGTAATTTTTGTATGAAAATATCTTCAAGGCAACTTTTGAGTTGGTATTATTTTGTGTAAAGGAAGAAAAAAAATCTGAATTTGAACCCAATAGAGGAATTGAGGAGATTAAAATTTATACTAGAAAATTCATTTAAGAGATGGTCACTAACACTTTGTTTGGGGGTTCATAAAATAATGGAACGGAATGAAATGAGTAAATCATACATGAATGGGATGGGATGAATTTAAGTAGTGGAAAGGAATGAAATTGAATTAAGTAATATTGTTTGGATGTTTTAAAATAAAAGAATGGAAATTAAGTAACCTTGTTTGGGATTAACATAGAGGGAAAAGAATGAAATCATTTTATAACAATATTACTATTAGACCTTTATTTTAAAATAAAGGGTTGAATATATTAGGGTATTTTGGTAGTTTCAATGAAAATTTCATTAAACGTAATTCCATTCCCTCTGATTCCTCCCAATTTTGGGGGAATGAAAATTTGAAGTTTGAGGGAATATAGAGGAATGAGAATTCCTTCCTACTCATTTCATTTCCTCTTACGTAAACTCCCAAATAAGGGAATGGAAGGAATATTCCAAAATAATAAAAGTGTAAATGGAAGAGTTTATGGAAGACTGACTTTTGAATCTTGCTCAATTGACTTCTAAAGTAGTGTGTGGCCCTTAAATTACTAAGTGAACAAATAGCTTTCAAGATGAAACCATCGTAATAATGTCTAGATGGTTCCATTTGCTGAACTTAAATTGCCTAGAAACTATGATTTTCAAGACTCATGCTCTTGACATCTAGTGTTGTTTTGGACGCTAATTATAGCCCTCATTTACTTAAGAAAGTGTGGAATTTTAAGAGCATTCTGCATCTTTGTGATAAATTTAATATAACAAATTGAAGAAACATTGGAATCTCACATGGTATGAAAAAAAAAAAAGGTTCTTTGTGGTAAAATTTGGGAAGATTCTTATTTAAAAAGAAAAAGGAAATTTGGTGGCTAGTGAGTTCAAAAGGATAGTTAAACCTAGAAAATAGATCTAGTGCTTTCCCAATAAAGAAAGTAAGAAAATCTGGGGGCTAGTGAGTTCAAGGAGGCAACGGGTAGTTCAACTTTGAAATTAGATCTAGTGCTTACCCAATAAAGAGAGTGAGAAAAGCTGGGGTTGAGTTGTAGAAGGCAACTTTGGCATAATACATGAAATGGATAATATGTGTATCATTATCAATTACTTGGGATTTCTTACTTAAGAAGGGAAAAAGAAGCTATAGTGTTAGGGATGTGAAAGAAAGTATGAAACATGGGAAACAGTCCTAGTGAATAATGAAAAAATGATCTTAAACCAAAAGAAGAATCTAGAACCAGTGTGCTGAACAAGGTGAATTTTGAAGCATATGGGTTGTGCTATTGTAGATGCATAACTTGACTATTTTTGATTGGTAAGTTAGCTGCATCCTGTGAGTTTTGAACCATAACCTCACCCTCCTTGATTCAACACTTAGTTATGTGAGAGAAGCATCTAGCATCCCTATAATATAAGGTGATAGAGACCAGGGATGCTGGTAGGAAATCTATGAATTCTTTGGAATGCATGCTACATCCCTTTTATATGCAGAAATGACTGTCAGTTTTGGCATCATGATAGGTCTTAACGTTTTCTTTATGTAAATTACCATAGTATTATGTGCAGCATAATCATGTGACAATGCATGATAGTACTCTAGCACCTTGTTAAGATACTGCATCATTTTTAAGTTATAGAAGTTTTGCCCTCTACCTTATCAAAAGGTTTATGGCTTTCAGCTGGATTAGTTAATAGTAAATGTTAGAGGAATGGATATTTCCTTCTAAGATTTAGTTGTTTCAAAAATTTCTCTTTTCTGTCTGATATGTCCCATTTGACTTGTTGAGTGATTCTATATATGTTGTATTTGTTACTGAATGGTTTGAAACATGAGTCTAGCCTGTAGTTTTTGACATGTTATTTGTTGTCATATTTTTGGGTTTTTTTTGCAGGTATCGCATACAAAGTGATAAAAAAGTTGCTGTCTGCAGTGTACATCCATCTGAGCAAGCTACATTGCAGTGCCTAGGTTGTGTCAAGGCCAAAATACCTGTTGCCAAAAGTTACCATTGCTCTCCTAAGTGCTTCTCAGATGCATGGCAGCATCATCGTGTTCTACATGACCGTGCTGCAAGTGCTGTAAATGAAAATGGAAGTGAAGAGGAGGAGTTATTTGGCCGCTTCAATAGCTCAGGATCTGCAGCTAGCTTATCTGGTTCTGCATCAGCTACTAGCTTGACAAATGGTTCAACACCTTTGTATCCTGCTGCTGTTACACAAAGGAGTGGGGGTGAAACTTGGTTTGAAGTTGGTCGCTTTAAAACATATACACCAACTGCTGATGATATTGGTCATGTTCTTAAGTTCGAATGTGTTGTAGTAGAGGCTGATACAAAAGTACCCGTGGGGCAAGTCAACACTATATTAACTTCTCGTGTCATTCCAGCTCCGTCACCTAGCCCACGTCGTTTAGTACCAGTAAATGGAGTAGATGTGATTGGACATCTAGATTCCGATGGCCGTCTTTCATCCTCAGGAACTTTCACTGTGCTCTCTTACAACATTTTGTCTGATGTGTATGCCACAAATGAACTATACAGTTACTGCCCCTCTTGGGCTCTTTCTTGGCCCTATCGCAGACAAAATTTGTTAAGAGAAATAGTTGGCTACCGTGCAGATATTGTTTGTCTTCAGGAGGTATGCAAGCAGAATTATAAATTGTTTGATGACAATATTAGGGTCTGATTACTGGACCAATGCTAGCAAGTTTTTGAAATTTCAGTTTAAAATACTCATTTTATGGAATTTGTTTTACTTGATAGAGGTGTAAGGAAGCTGAAATTATCACTATTAGGCATAGTGAGATCTGATCTAAGGTTGCTATTATGCACTTTTAGCTGCAACATCTGAAGTGCTTGAATATTCAAAAAATTGGGGGTGGGGAAAATTCAATCACGGGGTAGCTGATTCTATAGTCTGACTATTTCCAGAGTCCCAATTGACCATTAGGTTTTTTAAAACTTGGAATTACTCAACAACTCTTGATGAGTTTCTGAATACGTTTTGTCAATATGGAACCTTGCAATGTTTTAGGTATAGAAATTGGTCTTGGTTTCCTTTAATTAAGTGTAAATCTTAAAATGTGGAAACATTTCTTTTCATTGATATTTTTGAGGTGGCACACATCGTATTATTACTATTATATTGATGTTCCAAAGGATTTATTTGCTGCTGTCACTTTATTCTTCTGACTTTATCAATGCCACTTGAGATAGTAAGACATGATCCTCCAATGCAATTTATAATGAATCACAGATAATTAATGTTAAGGAGAGGCAGTAGAACTTTGTCTTAGCAATTTCTGTTTCAAATGGTTCCCTCATTTTTAATTTATAACTTGAGACTAAAATATCTCTGGCTTGGGACTTCTACTTGTAAACTGAGTGTGGAGCATGCCTTGGTCTGTACTGATGTATAGCTTCTTCATTTCAGGTTCAAAGTGATCACTATGAGGAGTTTTTTGCTCCTGAGCTGGACAAACACGGTTATGTTGGTCTATATAAGAGAAAGACAAACGAGGTTATTTGAACACTTTTTCATTTTTGTAATAGCTTTGGAAACTCTGTGTTATTGAACTGTATTCCTCTTGATTGCAGGTTTACATTGGAAATACAAATACAATTGATGGTTGTGCCACATTTTTCCGTAGAGACAGATTTTCACATGTTAAAAAATATGAGGTCTGGATTTGTCTTGCTTGTCTTTGATGAAAGAAAGAGAACAAACAAGGAATAAAATAATCAATATCTGTGATGCACACATTTTTGTATTAGAACCAATAACAATTATTACTTCGAAACTGGTTTGGAGGAATCTTCTCCAATCCATTATGTGGCAATTCATAAAACCATCCATGTGTAAAGACAAAGTGTCCTTCTTGATCTAAATATAATGGCAGTGCTTTATAATTTAAAATATGTAAAGACAGTGTATAAGTGTCGTATGATCTGATTTGACTTTTGCTTGTGTGCAGGTTGAATTTAACAAGGCTGCGCAGTCTTGGACAGATAGTCAATTGCCAAGTGCACAGAAGAAAACTGCTTTAAATCGATTGTTTAAGGTGGCATGATCTATACTTTCTTTCTGGGTATTTTGCCTAGATCTTGTGTGTTTTATGTTGGCCCAATAATGCTCATGTGAGTTTATTTATGTTAATAGGATAATGTTGCACTGATAGTGGTTCTGGAAGCAAAATTCAGTAATCAGGGAGCTGATAATCCTGGGAAACGCCAGCTTCTTTGTGTGGTAGGAATTCCTGTTTTTGTTCTTTCTATTTGGTGATTTCTGTGATACCTTGTTTAGTCTACTCAATATGAGTTTATGCATCCAGCTTCTCCTAATTCGCGTGGGAGTGAATTGGCAAGTTGCTTTTCTGTGACCAGTAGGCTGTTGAGTGATGGCCATGGGCCAACTCCAGTCCAGGCCAAGTGTTTTTCAGTTGTCATTACCGTATCAAGTTCTCTTACATGTGTTGTTGTGGCTTCTCTCTCTTATTGTTGATTAGGTTGATTTAAGGATAACATTATGTAGAGGTTGAGATATAATTTTTTGTTGTTGTTGTTGTTTTTTTTTTTTTTTTTTTTTGGGGGGGGGGGTGGTGGGGGCTGGGGGAAACCTTCATAGTTCATCAAGTTAATAGTAAGATTTATAGTACAAAGGCCTAAATAGAAATTATAATTTTAGTTATTTTGAAAATACATGATACGCAATCCTTTGAATTAGTGAGATAGGTACCTTTATTTCTTCTCCTTCTATCCGGCCTGCTTCCCATTCCACAGGCATGTTTCATGGCATATGGTAACCACATTTCTTTTGCTTTGGGCTACAGGCAAATACGCATGTAAACGTTCACCAAGATTTAAAGGATGTAAAACTGTGGCAGGTAACACTTTTTTGTTTGGTCTTTATTTTAGCCTTGTACTTTATTCAAATCATCAAATCATATTCATTTTGGTGATTGCTCGTTTGTCAAATTAGGTTCATACTCTCCTAAAAGGATTGGAGAAAATAGCTGCCAGTGCAGACATTCCAATGTTGGTTTGTGGGGACTTTAATTCAGTTCCTGGAAGGTCTGTCAACTGATATGACATTATTTTAATTTATTTCTCTTTTTGTTATCTTATTTTTGCTGAGGATATATTTCAGATGATGTAGGATTTCTATAAGTATTGATGTGTTATATTAAGGTAGTGCTAATTTTGTTGCAGTGCTCCTCATGCGCTTCTTGCTATGGGAAAGGTAGATCCATTGCATCCAGACTTGGCAGCAGATCCTCTGGGTATCCTGCGTCCCAACAGCAAGCTGGTGCATCAGTTGCCACTTGTAATATTTCTTTCCTTATGCGTGGGTTCTACAGCATACTCGTTGTAGATGCACGTTTTTCTTTGTGCTAGAATTTTGGTTAAACTAGGAAAGGCAAGAAATAAGAAAAGAGGGCCGGGGGGGGGGGGGGAAGGGGAGGTTGCTTTTTATTTTTTATTTTTAGAATGGCTATTTCTGGGTGTGACTGGCGTACATCTACAGGTCAGTGCTTACTCATCCTTTGCAAGAATGGGGGTTGGTATTGGTTTGGAACAGCAGAGAAGGAGGTTGGACCCCACAACAAATGAACCCTTATTTACAAACTGCACCAGAGATTTTATTGGAACACTAGATTACATATTTTACACAGGTAGCTTTTTGTGCAATATTGTTTAATATATTAATTTTGTGATTTTTTTCCTCTCATTTAGATGTTAAGCTATGTGTTGTGGTTTCAGCGGACTCTTTGACGGTGGAATCCTTATTGGAGCTCTTGGATGAGGAGAGCTTGAGGAAAGACACAGCACTTCCTTCTCCAGAGTGGTCCTCCGATCATATTGCACTCTTAGCGGAATTTCGCTGCATGCCTAGAGCTAGACGTTGACATTTCACAGTAAGCAATTATTATCTTTGCTTTTATCTGATTCAACTGTTTGTTTACCTGCTTTATATATATATTGGCTGATTCTACCAAAGCTTGAAAAATAATACCAGGCTTTTATCTTGGTTAGGATTTGTGATTGATGGTTGCATTTTTAATGAAAATATTCTATTTTTTTCTTTTATTAGTAATAAAAATTGTATTCAAACTAAATTTCACAAGTATGCTGGTATATCCTCATGTAATTTGTATTCTGTTTTCTACTAGTGATCCACAGCATCTGATTGTTTGTCACATTATTGGGCTTTTGAGTCCTGGTCAGTTAGAGCCAAACCAAGAGAAATTGTTGGTGTTTGGACAGATTGGATGCAGAACAAAACATGCTTCCAATTTTTATCCAAGCGTTTTTGTAAGAAAGATGTGGACAATGGAAAGTAATTTACTGATCTGTCCCCACAAAAACATTTCATTAATTATGGGATATTAAAAATTAGAAAGCTACACAGAAGGATTGACCAAAACAGTCTATAGGTGAAGAATATTTGTTTTAATCATCATGGCTTGTTTTGGCCATGTCCGCCAAAATATTTGTTTTGGTACAGAAAAATTTCAAACTAGTTACCAAGTTGTCGATTATGGTGATGATTATGAGAGGGTTGGTGACAAATTCAGATCTGGGGCCCTATGTCAGCAGCTGCACACAATTATGGTGATGATTACAAGAATGTGTTTGAAATTGTGCATTTTTTATTCAAATTATAAGAGTGAGAAGGGGAGGAAACATAGATTTATGGATAAGAAGAGAATTGGTGCTTTGAGAATCTATGCTCTGTTCTTAAATAGTGGTTTTCTCTTGTTGAGTTGAAACCTGGAGAAATTGTGATGGCAAATGGTTTTGTTTCTCTTGAAGCCCTCTTTTGGTTTCTCTGTTTGCTCACATCTCCATGTGTAACATCCAGCCATGTAATATGCTTCATTTTTTTTCCTCTTTCATGATTGTATTTAACTTGTTTTTCTTGGAGCACTCTTGTGGTTTCTCTGTTCGCCCACATCTCCATGTCTCCCTGTGTGATATACTTAATATTTTTTTTCTCTTTCATGATCGTAATCTCTTGATTCCAATTGGGTATTGGGCTGGTGGCATGGCTTAAATTTATAAGGGCCCTTTATAACCAAGCTTTAGTCCCAAAATTTTGGGTTAGTTATGGATGCTGAATAGACTAATTATGGGTGGTAACATGTATTCTATTTCGTCTTTCTATTCTATTTGAAGTAATACTCTTTGTTACCTTTTTAATTGATGTTATTTTTTTCTACTAATGATTTTATTTTAAGTTTTTTCCCCTTTTTTTGGTTCACTCGACTGGAATCAACATACTCCTCATTAGTAGTCATTGGTGCATTAGCTCCTCTACAAATGACCAAATCATTTCAAGTGACTCTCCCTTGTCTTTTCATCAATAAGGGTCGCCCCTATCTTAAAGCAAATTTCATTGTTTTGAATCATACCATTCTGTGTCATTCTACTTATATATCTTAACATTCATATTTCAGACACTAATTTTATGATAATGATTTTCATAGCCCAACATTTATTATCATAGAGCTTAGTTGGTCTTATAGCAATCCTATAAACTTTTCCTTATTAAGTAACTTAATAGGCATTCTACAATCATACAATACTCATACAATTCACATCCTTATCAATCTTTGCATCCATATGAATTATTGATCAAGGTTATCGAAAGCTATTGCTCTTTGGTATCTCTTGACCATCAAGTCTTTCAATCCCATTCTTTTTTTTTTTTACTAAACTAAACTTACTTTCCATGTACTCTGTTTTAGTCATGTTAAGTTGAAAGCCTATAAATTAAGTATTTCCCCAAATTTCTAACTTGAAATTAACTCCACTTCATGGCTAGTTTCATCTACTAAAACTATATTATCTGCAAAAGGCATATACCCAGGGAATTCATCTTGAATTTGTATAGCAGTAATCTTGAAATAGTACACTAGTACACATTGTTGTTGAAATATATCGATCCATTGGTCAACCTGAAACAGCCATTGGTAGTGTTTACAAGCTCTAGTTCAAAAGGCTCCTCTCCCCATGAAAATTAAGAAAACTTGATGGTACAGCCTTGGGTTCAAAACCTTCTGGGATGTATCTATACTTACCCAAAAAACATTAGTGGTAAGATGTGGTTCCAATTGTAATTATTTAGGCTAGGTCGTGTGTATTTTCACGAACTAGTCTTGTTGCAATAAAATTATTTTGACCTATCAAAAATAATTTTCTGGTGGTCCTAGTAATCAAAATTTATTAAATATATTGTAGCTAAACTAGTTTAGTCTGTTATTTGCGCAGTAGACTCTGGTTCCTGTGGATCAAAACACTGCACATTCCAAATGTTTGAGGTCTGGATGAGCCTCTTTGGAGTTAACTTACCCTCTTGGCAAGTTTGCTGGGGCTACAGTGGAATTGAATGGCATAATATGTTGTGTACTTGACACGTTTATGTAGTTCATGCCTTAATGTTCACCTCAATGGCTGTGTATTTCAGGAGTGGAGACACCCAAGAAAAAGGCCAAGAGAAGCTGTTGCATAAAGATAAGTTATTGTAAGAATTGTAGATCATGCTTGGGTTCTTCCTCAGGTATCTCTTTGTGGGATCCTTGCTATGATCTGCTTTGTATTATGACACCTTTTTCTCATAGAAAAATTATGATTATCCCTTATCCAATTGCGTTTGCCTTTGCCTTTTTGTTTTGCCAATAGAAATCCAATTAGAATTTTCACCAGTTCAACATAACTTATGATCTCAGTGCTTTAGTGGCCTATAATTGTATGCCCTACTCGTCTTTGGTTCTTCCATGTTTCCAAGTTATCAATTGCAGCGTTGAGGAGAGTAAATACAAGGAATAATTTTTTTAGGCTTTAATTTTCTTTTTCTTTTTTATATTTGCAACCAAACTGCATTATGCCAATAACTGGGATGAGTTGGGGTTCAAGAGATGCAGCTTCCACTTACCAATTTTAATTACAAAGTACAAAAGAAAAAGATATAAAGAAGAAATAAAGGAAGACAATAAATTGTGGCTGTGGCCTGTGGAGTACCATAAGTAAATGTGAAAATGTAGGCCTTTCTCAAGTTAATCTCAAATATGTAATAACTTGCTCGGGGGTCCATTCTAGCGTGAGGTTTGTTTGGCATTGCGCTCTTTGATTTCTTCCAGGTTGTGTGTCCCATGGGAATATAAGTATATTAGTTACTGTAAATCATATTAGCCAATTCCCCAATCTCTTGGTTAAGCATCGAAAGAAATTAAGTTGAAAAAGGATAAGCAAATCGAGAAGCAGAGGATTCAAAGGGAAGTGGCGGTGACTATTCTCAACCTCGAGTTTTTGAGCTTGCTTTGCAGTTCATAATCTCATAATTTGTTTATTGGGTTGTATCAATTACGCTCTCACTTGGGATACAGTGTTTTCTTAGCTTATTTTGCGATATAAAATTTTTAACCTTCATTACAATAATACTTGTATCTTATACCTTGTGGGCCTCTAAACGAGTTCAAGGCCCTTTTGCCCTTCTCTTTTAATCAAGCTAAACTTTTGAAACGCTATTTGGTTGTTAAGTCTTGGTCTTTATATATTCGTTTACCCTTGGGTTGTTTCCTAATGACACGTATCCGGCAGCCATAAAGGCGCAGGATTCCAACAATTAGGGTTTTTTTTTTTTTTTTTGGAGGGGGGGGGGTGGTTGTGGTTTGACAAATAGGTTTAAATGTATATTAGATGTGGTTATATTCCATTGCTTTGTAGAATTATACTATCTGAAGGAGACATGGGCTGGGGTAGGGACTTCCTGGTTCATCTGTATGGTTTCTCTTAAAAGGGGAGTTCATCAAACGTTACCAGCATCCTTTAGATAACCATTGATTGTGTATCACCAACTGTCGATGCATTTAATACAATTGAACTTGTTCCTCAACCTACAATTTTTAGAACATAGCCCTTTACCACACTAGAGGAAACAATCTCCTAACACACCAAAAAGCCAATCTTGGAAGATTATTCTTGTCAAATCTTAATCTCATTCTACCCTATGAAGAGTTATTTGTTTCCTTGGCCAAGGTATATGCCTTTTTGTACTGATATAACCTTTGTAGCGCATTTGGTAAGCTCCCCTGGTTTGGCATCAGCTGGACTAAAGGTAGTTTCTCAACATGGTTCAGTTTAATTCAGTCAAAGCAGATAGTTTATGTGATTGGCATCTCTTTTTAAATCATTCACCTACGCTATAAAATCCTTTAGAACCCCAAGCATTTGATTGGGATTGGCATGTGATGGAAACTTTATATATATATATATATATTTATATATTCTTAAACATTTCCATAAGGACAAAGCCTTAGGCTACAAACTCACTCAATAAAATAAATATTACTGCATATTTTGAAAATCTAACCGTTGAATTACATGTTCTTTACGCTCTTAATGCACATGTCAATTTTTGTGTCAATCGGATATTATTTATTATATAATCTATAATCTTATATTTTATACATAATTTTAAATTACAAAAACTTGCAATTTAAAAATTTATTGATGACATAGCTATTGATCTTTAATTTTCTTAAAACTTTGCAAACATGAAGAATATAAGAAGAAGATGCAATCCAATGGTGGATTTGTCAAAATTCACCTCTAATAAAAAGATATTTAGTGAGTTTGTAGCCTAAGACTACAACCAATTTTGTAGCTAAACTTTGTCCTTTTCATAACTAGTTTGAGCCAACCAAACTTATTTCTATGCTTTTAATAAAAAAGAAAAGCTATATTATACTAGGATGACAATGAGGTAGGATAAAGTTGGATCTTGGGTGCTTTGTTCTTGCCTCATAGAAGAGCTTCCCTGCTCTATCTCTACAGGGCGGGGGCAACCTATACCATTATGTCCCCACCTCACAAGATCTTCTCCTTCATTGCGTTGTCTTGCTCCTTACATAATTTTAAAAATAATATATTGACAAGTTAATAAAAAAAAATATTAATAATAAGCATAATATTTCATAACATAAACCAAAAAAAATTTACCAAGCAATAAAACTCAATAAAGTGGTTGAAAAAAAAAAGTAAAGAACTAAAATAATACTAAAAAATAATAATTAAAAAAATTATCTTAATTATGAGAATGTGATTTAAGATTAGATAGAATGGTCAAGAACCTTATACCTCAATTAATACCTTTTGTCTGAAGATTGCTTATTTTCAGTAGCTTATAAAAAAAAAAATATATATATATATATATAGAGGTAAAACTGAGAGAAAATTTAATTAGGTTCTAAATTGAATTCTAATTGTTGTCTAATTTTGCCTCACGTGTCCTATTTAAATTTTTTTAATTTTTGTTCTACATGAATGAATGAGGTGCGAAAAGCGAAAAATATAATATAAATAAATCATAAAAAACACAATAAACAAAAAAAGAAAGAGTAAACTCATGTGTTACAAAAAAATAAAAGAAAGTAATTTGAATCCATATGTGTGCAATTGTAACTTTTTTTAATTGTACAATGCATATGCACGGGTTATACACTAGTTTGCATAATGTGAAACAAAAAGCTAAAAACTAGCTAATTTAAATATATATATATATATATATAATAAAAAATAAAAACTAAATGTTAGATTATTTGAAATAAAGATAAGACAAAAAATAATATGACTCACAAATAATACATAAAATAAGCAAAAGAAGACGGTACTTTCCAAACTCATACTTGGTATTTCTAATGGAAATGTATAAGTTTCAAATCTCGCTTCACTTATTATAAATAATTTTTAAAATGTATACATAACCAGCCCCAAAAACTATTTAAATTTTCATTTTCTTTAAAGGAAAAGAAAAATCCTTTTATCTAGTAGTGGCTGAAATATATTTCCAGTTCAAAACAAGTAAACAACCGACTCCCATCTCATGTATTCGTGTATTTACACTGCTACATCTCTAGGGGTCATTGTACCAGTTTGGAGACTTGTACAGTATATTTTGAACGTACTGGCCAATACGGGACGCAATTTATGACATTGCTCAAAACACTTTGTGGTTCAAACATTGACCAGATACATTGGGGTTCAAATCTATGGGGACCAAGCTTACAAATACTGAATGCCCCAGTGGGCACCTTGTCTAAGATATGAAGCCTGAATGAGCCCTAAACAACCTATCAAAGTAAGTCACTTTAACTAAAAAGAAAAGAATACATCCCCCAAAAAAAAAAAAAAAAAAAAAAAAACCTCTAAGCAAAATTTCCAGTAAATAAATGGTTTAGCAGCATTTTCCATATAAAATTCATCTCTTTCTAGCAAGTTCTCAAAAGCAGATACTTCTCACCAAAGATGTTTGCCGGGAACTTTCCTCAAGGGTAGGTACAGTTTAACACAAACAGAAGGCAAAATAATTACAATCCCTTCACCAAGAAGTGACGAATTGATAATCCTTTCAAAATCTAGAGCCTGAAATTCACTATTTTCTTCCAAATGTACCAGAATACATTACTTCCCCCTCGCCAAAAAAGGGAATGAGAACACATGTAACATTTAGTTTTTATTCAGTTCGTATTACAACCACTATTTAAGATGCCATAATTATATGGGCCTTCAGGAAACCACTTACCATCAAAACCATCTATTTTCTACTCTCTCAAAAATTTGATTGGTTATAAAACGAAGTCAACAACTAAGAATAAGCATAAAAATTCAAAAGAATTCCAAATATAGCACAAATACAGAAGTTATGGATACTTGTTATCCTCATCCTTTATCTGTTTGTTTGCTAATTTAGCAAATTTTGTAGCTAAGCAGGTCCAATAGCTTGTTGCAAGGTGATGATCCTGATATTTGCAAATTTCCACACACCACATATTAGCTGTGCACTTTGAAGCACTTTAGATGTGGGAATAAATGAAGCAATTCATCACGGCTCCGTCTCTTTTAGGGAGAAAGCATAGAATCAGGAACACCAGTGAGTTAATGGCTATACTTTGTCATGCAAACAAAGGATAACAAAGTCAGAAGTAGTCACCTTAATGCCAATACATCCATTCACATCAAGGGTTGTGATTGTGTTTGAGCAGGAACTTGACAGGGCCTCCAGACACTTATCAGTCACCCCAACTATTCCAAACAAGCTGCATTACGTTTTTTTTTTTAATGATATCAGTTATAGAAAACATTTTGAGAAAAATGATTAATAGGCAAAAGGTCACAGCATGCCTCTAGGGTGTCACCAACATATCATGGAATGACCCATGGGCTATTTTTTAACTTTATAATTCTCTACCGTCTAAACATTGCAGGTTACCCCGATATTGGTTTTTTGAATAGCTGATATCAGTTTTGCTTAATTAACTAGAAATCATACAAGACAAACCAATACTGAATCCTAGATCAAGAACATTGAATAAGCCACATTTGTTTCACAAAAGAAGTTTCAGCTATCATCATTTCTCACTTACATGGTAAATCAGCAACTTGAGGAGTTTTTACAAAACCAGAAGTAATTTTACAGGTTTATTTATCATGCGAGCTAGGAAATTACACATTAAAGGATTATCATTTTGAGACAAGAAAATCAAGTTTCTTAAGTGAGTAAATGACAAGAGGTCAAAACAAACTCAATTTGAGACCAGGAAACATAAGATATTTTAGTACTTCAAACATTATCTTATCATGATGTACCTAAGAAATTCAAGAGAGGTGCAACCCTGTGCAATGGCCATGACCCCCTCATCAGTGACCCGAACGCACCTATCAGGGGGAAAACAGAAAAAGATTAGGTTATTAAAATCTGAATCAATCTATCTCCTTTGCTTTAAAGATATCTTTAGGGAGGTTGGAAACTTACCATGTCAAATTAAGAGATACAAGGTTCACACATTCAGCTATACAGGAAAGTCCATCATCTGATAGATTCTGGAAATAGCATTTTCTCATTAGTATCAGTTCTGAATTGATAAATTGTGTGCTTAGCAAACCTGAGATTTTACCTGGGCACCACATAGGTCTAGGAACTTAAGATATATCAGAAGAGACATTCTTCGGTAAGCTTCATCTGTGAAGCTTTAAAAAAAAAATGCAACCAGTCAAATCACAGCAAGAAAAACTAAAATTTAAATGTAACATACTGGGAAGCACGAACATGGCAGAAAGCTCAGCCCAGGTTGGACATGGACACACCATCGACATGGCTGCCTACGTGTCCATGTGGTGTTGGACAGGAAAAAATTTATATATACATATAGTTTTGACACGTCTTGGACACAGCAATGAAAAAAATTGGAAAACAAAACTGGGGCTTTTGAGCATGATCTTAGCCATAGATTGGATTTTAGGTTGTAAAACAATCAATCTTCTCATTCTTTCTCACTTGGTCCTCTCTATCTCGCCCTCTCTTGATTTAGATGCTTGGTCCTCCATCTGCGCTTTGGTGAAGCTCATCAGCACTAGTCTACTAGTCTCAGCCCATCGACGCTACTCCTGCAGTTCTCTCTTCTTCTTCTTCTTCTTCTTTATTTTTTATTTTTTAAAATCCTTTTGCTTAGAGATGTTCAAGAGCCAAAGACTTCTCAGTTAAAGTTATGAATTCATTTTTTAAAAGCCCAGCTTGATTGTGTATTTTCCAATAGTTAAGACACGGCTGAAAGTTAGTTCTTGGTTTCTAACTCTCATGCTCAAACATAGTTGAATGACACTAGTGGACAGTGTTAAACACTTCAAACTCAAAAGTTGTAAGTATTATTGTTAGAATTATGGATAAATGACTAAATTCACTATTTCCTAACAACTTAAGTTTTTGAAAGAATTAGTAATTTATCATAGTATCAAAGCAGGAGATCCTAACTTTGATCCCTGTATTCACTCTACCTCCCAATTATAATATTAAAAAGTCCCATGTGTTTGGCCCTACTTATAAGGGGGAGTTTAGGCCCACGCTTTAAGCAGAGTGTTAGAATTATGATTAAATAATTGAATTTACTATTTTCTAATGACTCAAACTTTTGGGACAATATGTAATTTATCAATTATCACTAACTATTATTACATAGTTTAGTTACAATACTTTAATTATGATCACTAATCTATGACCACTAATCTATTGAGGATCCATACATGACCCCAAAAAATTAGGGACTAAAACTTTGTTGTTGTTATCACTAATTAACATAAAATATGCCTAAATTGTATAAAATATACATACAAATATTATTTTATTAATTAAATAGTTGCCATGTCCCCGCTGTGTCATGTGCTAGTTTTTCAAGAATTACTGTGTCGCTGTGCTCAGTGTTGTGTCCATGTCCATGATTCTTAGGTAACATACAATGATTCCCTCACATACCTAGAAAGTGCATAGATATTTAGACTCTGAAGGAAGGAGCATTTGAGCAGTATTTGCTGTAATCCACGATCTGTTAAGTTGATGCACCTGCCAATATATGAAATGTAAGCATAAGCAGGAAGGTGCAGATTAAGGTACAGATCTTCTACTCATGGAAATTAATTTTAACATGTCACTTGACAATCATTGAGAATGCAAACGCTTCAAGAGGAAGAATTGCATATGCTATAAATTAGCAAACAATAATAAGCCATCCTCAAAAGCTTCTGTGCCAGTAAAATATGCGGTCAAATCATAATTTTCAGATGAATCATAGCTTAAAAGCCACAAAATGATTGTTGTGGAGTATATCTCATAATTGACAGCAGATAAGTTATTATAATTTCTCAAAATGAGAATTTTCCAACTATCCAATATAATCTATATAAATTAATTTTACATACCTAGTCAGATTCAAAAACTCTAATTTCGGATAATTCTCAGCAACTAATCGCAAGCTTTTGTCCGAAATTTTCTGCAGTTGTCATGTCAAGGTATTACATTGAAAGACAATCCTTCAAGATAAATATTAAAAGAACAATTGAGTAATGGGTGCATGATATAATCATAAACATTCAAAATATGGAGGTGTCATGTTTTACATATTGTTTACCAGGTTAATAAATTAGAAGAAGAGGATGACAATGACGATGACGAAAACAAAATGGTAACAACAATAATAATAACATTACTGTAGAAACCATAGTCAAGATAACCTCCAAAATGCTGATTCTGAACGCAATCTAAACTTTCAAACTACCAATGCTATTTCTTGTGAACCATAACAATCATGAAAATATATGTTTCTATTTTCCTTGACAAACTAAACTGAAAAAAAAAAAAGGACTCCCACTTGCATGCGCTCTTATTGCTTATTCTGCCCCAAATAGGGTTTTGTACTCTATGATGTCATAGACAACCATGTCATTTTCAATTTTTTTTTCTTTTCCCTTATCCCTATAGGGTCTAACCTTATATTATATCACTCTCAATGATTCAATCATTAGTCCCTCTTGCATAAAACCCCTTCATCCCACGAAACCAAAGGGAGAGGAATTTGTTATCAAAACCTTGTAAATTTACATTTGTAACCTGTAGTGACCCAAAAGGGGGGTCTTGCATTTTATGGAAGCCCACATTGCCAAGGGAAGCACATGGGGATGTGCTTATAAGGAGTAACCTCCCTTTAATGTGTAGAGGCCTTTTTTCCCTACTATTGTGTGCTTTGGGGAAGAACAAAACTGTGAAGGATATGGACTCTAAAGCAGATAATATTTACACAGTTGGGAATAGTTATAAATGGTATCAAAGCCATGTCCTAGCCGGAAGTGTGAGCCCCACACGCGAGGACGCGTGTGCCCGTAAGGGAGGGTGGATTGTAGTGACCCAAAAGGGGGGTCTTACAGTCCATGGAAGCCCACATCGCCTAAGGAAGCACATGGGGATGTGCTTATAAAGAGTGACCTCCCTTTAATGTGTAGATGTCTTTCTCCCAACTGCTATGTGCTTTGGGGGAGAACAAAACCATGAAGGGTATGGGCTCCAAAGCGGACAATATCTACATAGTTGGGGCGAGGTGATTACATACCCTCTCTAAACAAATTAGATGAGTATGTAAAATTCTAGCTTTATGTTCTTCCTTCCTCTTTTCCTTCCCTTCTACCAAACAACATAGAGATGAACTGCTCTAACTTCCAGCTGCTTCCCCCTCTCCGTTCCCCTTCCCATCCCTCATACCAAACATTGTGTTAAGTAAAGAGGATAGCTACACACTTGCCCAGGTTGCTGTGATAAAAACATTTCCCCAAGCAAGCAAGGAAAATTTTATTACAAAAATGTACCTCTTCAAGCTAGCAGTGAAAACTACATCATAAGTGTCAAAAAAATGTTTTTCCCAAAGTTAAATTTCATATTGTACCAACTGGTACAACCAAAATTTATTGTGCTGGCAACCAACCCAGTATGAGCTGCCCCAGAAACTATCGGCTTAGATTTCCAAGTATTTTAGGATGTTTGAGCCGTTTCGGAGTGTTTTAGGCAGAATTGAAATTTCGGGCCATAATAGATAAAGAAATTATTGGATCACTCATTTACATGAAACGGTGATATTGTAGGGGAAAAAAACACACATTAAGGTGTTGGAGGCCTTTGTTTCACAAATTAGAGAATAGGACATCAAAAGGTATACAAGAATTTAAAAGCCAAAGAAACAAACTTGCTAATTCTATACCTTGTTCCCTATGATACTCTATAGAAAATGCCTTCTTTTTCTCCAATTTTCTTCCAAGTTTAAAGATCTAGGCATCTTGTGAAGGAACGAACTTCTATGCAACAGAAACAATAACCAAGCCTTAGTACCAAAATATGGGGTCAACTATGAATCCTCATCAACTAGTCAGGGCTGATCACACGAATTCATTTCCACCATTCTATTATATTCTATTGGAAGTCATACTTTTTGTTACCTCCTTAATTGACATTTCATTTTTCTACCTTTAATGTTATTTTAGGTTTTCCTCTGCCTCTTTTCATTTCTTCAACTTGAATCAACACACTTTTTCTCATTTGCTCATTAATCTCTCTCATCTGCAAATAACCAAACTATCTCAAGCAACTTCTAGACATGGACCAAAAATTTCTGAAACTTTGAGACAACAGACTGGTCTGTTGTCTAAAAGAGCAAGGAACAAAAGAAATAAGAAATAAGGAAGAACAGTTGGGAAGCAAGAAGAACCGGGAAGAATAGGAAGAAGAATAGAATGCGCGGAGCTGAAAAAAGGGGTAAAAGAAAAGAGAAGAGAGCGGGTGGAGGAGAAACACGATGAGGAAAAAATTACGAAAAAGAAGTGTTGGGCTAGTGAGAGTTATGGTATGGAAAAAAGAACAATTAATGGATTGATTTGGTCCAACAATTATTATAAGAAAAGATTAGTCCAGTAAAAAAATTATTGGTAAAAGATTTCATACCACTCCTGGGTAATCTTGATAATAAGCTATCCCATAGATGCTTTAAAACTGGAAAACTTCTCTCTTTTGCATATCATAACAGATGTAAATCCTACAGTAACCTTGTTTCAAAGCAAATTCATGATTGTACATCCATGTAGATTCTAATCTGTAAGTGCAGTCCAAAAATAAATCAAGACTGAGTGTTCTCTGGAGATATAAAATAAGCAATGTAGGTAAACAATATATATGCGTACATAAATGTATTTATGTACTCCATACAGTTTAGAATGCAGTTGGTAGGATAAAACCCTGTAATCAAATACCTTACAACCACTTAAGTTCAAATCAGTTACATGCTTGCAGTTCTTCACCAGATGCTCTATACTCATATCTGTAATCCTGGAGTTCAATCATATTTCAAAATTTATAATGCAATGTTGGGATCTAAAAATAGGGTTTGAAAACTTTGTCAATTTGCAGATCTAGTGAATATTTAATAATATACCTCACATTCCAATAGATGGAGAAGACTTTCAGTATAGGACACACACTGGTTATAGCTTCAATTCCCTTATCAGAAATCTTTTGGCAGCCATTCAGATTCAAAGACTCCAGGTTTTGAAGAGAATCCAAACACTATAAAATGCTTGAAATTTCATCAATGAAATATTACATTATAAGTTATCAAAGACTATAATAATCAAATAGAATCGGAGGCTATAGAAAAGCATCCATTATAAAACATAATTTTTAATACATAAATTATTCAACTTAAGCTAATTACTTCATCTAGATTCCATAGATCAGCAGATGTCTTGGGGTTTCAATACTACAGATACTTTAGCATGCAATGATAGAACAATTTCTAGGTCCTGTAGAGCAAAATCTTTTCTTCTTCCCCCTCTCTACCTAACAAGTGTGTGATACTACCTAAAACATAGCTTATGATGTAAGATCAGACCCTTCCAAAGAGTTACTTATACCTATGTCGCATACACTTTGTGATGATATGACCGGAATCCAGGTGATGAGAGATTAACAGGTCTCAGTTCAGTGCATAACAAATCCTGTCATATAGCAGCCTATACTTATGTTACATACAGTTTTTGAAGATATGACAAGATGTACTAATGAGGAAATGGCTGTTGGTTGATGAGAACATAATATGGTCTTTGGTGCACAACACTGCAGCGCATACACTTGCACACTGACTCTCAGTCACACAACATACTGTCAAAGACTTTCAAGCTCTTCACCAAATGAAATTATATGCAAAATTCAAATCATAGTAACATAAGTTACCTTGCTTTTAATGAGTTCAAGATGTTTGTCCTCAATATCATGTGCAAATTCAAGGTTTATATGCTTCACATGACGATATCTCGGCTACAAAACAAAAACCCACAACAAAATCATCGTTAAAATCAAGAATCATTGCAATAATTTCAGCAAGGAAAAGCACACAACTAATCTCATCTCAATTACATCAGTCATAGTCATCTCAATTCCATTCACTCCAAACAAAATAACCACCATTCTTTAACTAAACTTTAACAATTCTACAGCCATATCGATATCATTCAGTATTGATTATATTGAATACTTCTAAAATCTCGCATTTTCTATATTCTCTTCATAAAACAAAAAAGAAAAATCTCACATTAACATGGGCTACATTCAACACAAAATTTCTACTCATTCATTCAAAAAAGAAATAACTTTTTAAATTTTTTTTATTTTGGCAATAAAAACTTGCACTAACCAGTGAAAGCGCAGCTACTAGGCGATTTCCAGCATTACCCATCTGACTAAAATCAAGAACCTGCAAAATAAAAACCAGGACTTTACAAACCAATATCATTATTCATACCAAAAGAGAAAGATGAGAGTATTACCAGCCATAGAGAGGGGTGGGAGACCAGGGTACGATGAAGCCATGGGCTGACTAGAAGAAGAGAGATAAGGTCTCTCTGGGGCAGTCTCGTGCTCACGATTTTGAGCACCTTTGGGATTGTTTCTCTCGTCCATGTCACCTCTGCTTCTGCTTCTTCCATCTCGGGGTCCTCTGCGGGTATCGCCGCAAAATGTCTCTTTACAAGTTAAAATGTAGAAACTTTGCAGTCATGTCCCTGTATTTTTAGACATATTCACAACGGACGTGCATATAATATAATATAACCATTTTCAGGGACACGTGGACTTGAACCGATACGATGCAGACAATGACATTTGGTTCATCGTGAATGATGTGTTTATGATGTGATATTCGTTACCTTAATGTTATATTAAGGTGTTTGCTCTAAGTAATGTAAAATCACATTCATTTAAGAATGTGATGTGATTAATGTAATGTAATATATTTTATAATTTTAAATTATGGTAATATTAGAAAAAATTAAATGAACCAAACATCTTAATGCGACAGTAATGTGTATCACATTCAGGGCACATCACGGTGAACTAAATGCCCACATTGGAAGTATTGGACGCATGTCCACGTCGTATTGATTCATACTACTTGCAAAATTTGTTCTTACCTAAGTTGCAAAGGAAGTTTATCAAAGAGCAAGCTCTTGAGAACATTGTGCCCACCATCCAATCAAGGAGAAGTAGTTGAATGACAATTTTTAAGATGAATAAATCTTTGTAATAGAGTTTGGATGCATTTAAAAGATGAATTTTGAAGGGGATTCAGGTCAAATATGAATATGAGTGGATTTCAATTAGCTCAACTAGTAAAGTTTATGATGATTGAATAAGAGATCTGAGATTCAATCCCCGCCCAAACCAAAAATCGATTGGTGTCTTAATTTGATAATAAAGAGCTATTATCAAGAGCAGATGTTATAAGTTAAAACTCTCAAAAAATTTTAAAAAGTCAATATGAATATGGGATAGAGTGTTTTATTGGTTACTCTGGATGGTTCTCACATCCCATTATTTGCATTAATTAGGTTATACCCTAGTTAACCAAATCTAGCTTAAAGTTAGCCAAAGGTCTTACCATCTGATTAAAGTAAATTGACCATCATTGAGGCGATGGTGAAATTCGCTTTAAAATGAATGCTTATGGGCCACGATCAAATGCATGAGGAGCAAGATGTTGTGAGATCATCGAAAAGTTTGTATAAGAACTAAAACCGATTAAGCATGTAAAATGAGGAAATGAAATGGCTATTTCAAGGCTTCTCAACTTATTGAAGAAGTTTTGTCGTGTGTATATAAAGGGGTGGTTTGGTAATATTGTTCTAGTAACGTTGTTTAAGTTTTTTGGAAATACGTGTGGATGAAAAAGTGTTGTTAAAATACATGTTGTGTTGTTTAAATAACGAAAACTGTTGTTTAAATACCCCTACCAAACACTCCCGTATATTCTCAACAAGACTAGAATTGATTGTGGGAGAAGGGACCCGGGGGGGTCTTTCATTTAGTAAAATCATGTCCATTTCACAACAAAAAGGAAAACTATTTTTTTTTCTTTCTCTCATGATTGGCCATATACACTCCAGCGTACAATTTTGAATTTACACTCCAGAGACAAGAAGAGATAGTGGTCATTTACATCACCCTCCATCTCCATTAGTCACATATTGTCCCATCGACACAAAAAAAGCTCTTATTTTTCCTCTCTTTGCTCTCTCAAGACCAACCAAAGCTTCATCACTTAGAGGTCTGTTTGAGATCTGCTTATTTGGCTAAAACTAAAAATTTTTTACTGAAAGTACAGTAGATAAAGGTAAAAGTTAGCTAAAATAGTACAGTGAGACCTATGAATAGTATCAAAAGTGCAGTGGAGCCATGAATAGTAGTAAAAATAAGCTGAATATTAAAATAAATTGGCTTTTTAAATTGGAGCCAAACGCACACTTATTAATATTATTTCTTTCATTCACTCAAAACGCTAGAAAAATCCTCTCATTCTTTCTTCATTTGGAACCGATCTGACACCTTATCCTCGAGAAATTTTAGAGTCCTCTGGCGAGCAAGTGATGTAGTCCACCATTCCACTAAAAAACTTCCACTTATTTAGAATTGCTGAGTCAGTAATTAATTTCTATTTAAAAAATTTTCTAACTAATAATTTTAAACTAGTGGAAGTTTTTTAGTGGAATGGTGGACTACATCACTTGTTCACCATGTGGATCCTATAATTTCTCTTTATCCCTAGCCCCCTTTATCTCTTTTTGTTTTTTATAAGCTGCAATTCATTAATAACTAAAGAAAGGAACAGCGTGGAGAATCAACCTTATAGATGGCCAAAATGGCTGGTGGAAGATTCTCCTTATTAAAATAACAAGAAGTATTGAGATTTAAAGCAAACTTTGCGATGGAGTGGGCAGCTGAGTTACACGTCCTCTTAACCCAGTTGAAAGAGGAGACTTGGAAATCCTCTGATAAGGCTAAAATATCGGTGATGGTAGCACAGCCTTTATCTCTTATTTTCTCATCTTGCTCCTCCTTCCAAGAACACAAAATACTAAACTATTGCATTTCTAGTTGCAAAATCCTTTCAGCCACCTAGCACACCCTATCGCATTTCTCGATGCAAATTCCTTCCACCGCATGGCACACCCTATCACATTTTCTGATGCCAAATCCTTTCCGCCATCCAACACACTCTACTACTTTAGCCGATGCCAACTCTTTCCACCACCTAGTACACTTTACCGCATTTCATAAGGATAAATCACTATAGCTACCAAGCACTCACTTTCACATCAACAAAGTAGAATCCTCCAATATTGAAACCCAACCAAGAGTGAATGGGGCACCCCAAAAAAAATCATAGTCATAACATGAAAGGGAAAAAATGACTTTGGAAAGAAGGCATACCTAACCAGAAGAGAGACAAGGTCAAAGAGGGCATACCTAATGAGAAGGAAAGTGGAAAAGAGAGTGAATGAAAGGGGTGCCTAAAGCATGTCATTTCTTACGCAATATGCAAATTTAAGATCTAACAAAGGCAAAAGAAACAATTTTTGGTCATAGAGCCGAAATCAAAACCCTCGATCCAAGCCTGGTTTCAAGTCGAAAAATCTTGCGGATCAAATGGGGCAATTTGGTCTTGGTTTAAAATCTCTCTTAAGACGTTAACCAAAGAATGGGTAGCTATCATAACCCATTTTTTACTCCCACTTGAATTTTTAGAATTCTTTAATGATGGTTAGGACGTCTCAATTAGGTCCCAAGATTCATCGAAGGCTAATTTGTGACAATCAAATGGAGGAAATTCATTTAAAAATCCTACAAATATGATCAACCAACATCAAGATGCCTTAAAATATCAAGCTTATCCAATTTTAGGCTAAATCCTAGAGTTGACCAAATTTGACTTAGAATTGACTATTATTTAGCTAAAAAATTGACTGTTTTATTGAAGCAAATTCATCTCCATCACAAAGAGCATATAAAGATCTTTCGAATGACAACTGATGGGCTTGAAACTAGAACCATCTCAAAATAGAGTTCGCAATCTTTCCGATGGTACTATAATTTTTAAAGTCAGACATTGATAAGGCTTCTCGCAGAAGCTTGTAAATTCAACCCTTGAGATAAGAAAAAATGGAAAATATTGCTGCAAAAGCTACCCTAGGTTGAGTCTAGCAACCCTAGGTTATTTCTAGTTGCCTAAAGTTGCATCTAACAATCCAAGGTTACGCAAGCCTAACGAAGAAAATCTTAAGTGAGCAAAGTGCCAACTTTTAAACTACGAGTAGGCAAGGTGAAAATAGACCTAACCTTATGTTGGTTTATTGTAATTTTCCCAAAAATAATAGATGATATTTTCTGGAGTGTATATTGCTTAACAATAATATTATATTTATAAAAGAGACCATGTATAAATAAGTAAACAATCAAACTTTTATATATATTCTCAAATCAAAATAGAGTGTCAATCACAATGCATCTAAACTTAAACACAACTATTAGATAATTTTTCAAGATATTAGATTATGAAATTAGTTTTCAAGATTTTAAAATTCTTATATGTTTTTATTCTTTGTCAAATTAGCTATATTTGTACATTTGTAATTTTATTTTATATTTTGAGATATTGATATTGTGTAGTAGTGAAACTTGTGTGTTTGTTTTAATTAGATTTTCAAATAGTAGACTAGACTCCTTTATGTTTATGCTATTTATTTTGATTAACATTGTTGGGATTTGTATAATTTTATAATTATTAAACAAGTATCAATTTGTTGGGCTAAACTCTTTCCCGATATAAATGGTAAATTCAAAGTAATGTATTTTACACAAAGTAATTTGCTAAATGACTTACCAAGTAGCAAATACATGTTTTTTTTTTTTTTATATAATATATATATATAAAAAAAAAAAGGGTAGTTACACTTCATTCTGTTAAAGTTTAGGAGAACAACAGATGGAAAACCCCCTCCCCTTCCCCTATTTATCATAATACATATGGAAAACTTTCTCTATTGAATTGATTAGAAAGATTTACAATGTACAACTTATATACAACTAGAAAAGCTAAAATAGAGATGAAAACTAATTGCAAAACTGCAAAACTAACTAACTAACTTCACACGTGTAAAACTATACACTAACAACCTTTCTCACGTGCCATAACTAACTATTCAGCTAATAAATACACACTAAGCTACACGTAGTTTACTACTTGAAGCTACTGTCATTTTTTGTTGCTTTGTTTCTTCCTTCAATGTTGCAACTTTCCTTGTCACTGATTCAATCAAATCTTCATGCTCCTCATGATTCTTCTTAACATTCTGATACTCCCCCTCAAGGGAAGCTGCAGAATGAATGTTGATCATCCCTATTCTACAAACCAAACATAAAAATTGATTGAAACTAAGTTCCTTGGTCAATAAATCAGCAAATTGACAATGTGTTCTAACATGAATTAACTTGATAACCTTTTCAAGCACCTTGTCCCTCACTACATGACAATCAATCTCAATATGCTTGGTCCTTTCATGGAAAACAAGATTTGATCCAATGTGTAGTGCAGCCTGACTATCACAGAACTGCAAAGCTTCTCTATTGTGCTAAACTCTAATGTCTTTTAGAAAGTACAACATCCAAACTATCTCATATGTAGCCACAGCCATAGCCCTATATTCTACCTCCGCTGAAGATCTAGACATTGTGCATTGTTTTTTTTTTTTTTTTTTTAGCAAATACATGTTTTTTTTTTTTTTATATAATATATATATATAAAAAAAAAAATGGTAGTTACACTTCATTCTGTTAAAGTTTAAGAGAACAACATATGGAAAACTCCCTCCCCTTCCCCAATTTATCAGAATACAGATGGAAAACTTTCTCTATTGAATTGATTAGAAAAATTTAAAATGTACAACTTATATACAACCAGAAAAGCTAAAATAGAGATGAAAACTAATTGCTAAACTGCAAAACTAACTAACTTCACATGTGTAAAACTATACACTAACAACCTTTCTCACGTGCCATAACTAACTATTCAGCTAATAAATACACTCTAAGCTACACGTAGTTTACTACTTGAAGCTATTGTCATTTTTTGTTGCTTTGTTTCTTCCTTCAATGTTGCAACTTCCTTGTCACTGATTCAATCAAGTCTTCATGCTCCTCATGATTCTTCTTAACATTCTGATACTCCCCCTTAAGGGAAGCTGCAGAATGAATGTTGATCATCCCTATTCTACAAACCAAACTTGAAAATTGATTGAAACTAAGTGCCTTGGTCAATAAATCAGCAAGTTGACAATGTGTTCTAACATGAATTAACTTGATGACCTTTTCAAGCACCTTGTCCCTCACTACATGACAATCAATCTCAATATGCTTGGTCCTTTCATGGAAAACAGGATTTGATCCAACGTGTAGTGCAGCCTGACTATCACAGAATAGCAAAGCTTCTCTATTGTGCCAAACTCCAATGTCTTTTAGAAAGTACAACATCCAAACTATCTCATATGTAGCCACAGCCATAGCCCTATATTCTGCCTCTGCTGAAGATCTAGACATTGTGCATTGTTTTTTTTTTTATTTCCATGAAACTAATAAGTCACCAATGAATATACTATAACCAGTCATTGATCTTCTAGTATCAAGGCATGCAGCCCAATCAAAATCTGCAAACCCCTTCACATGTAATTATGATTTTGATGAAAACAGAATTCCTTTCCCTAGGTCATTCTTTAGGTATTGCAGTATCCTATACACAACATCTAAGTGAGGTTTCCTAGGCCTAGCCATGTATTGGCTCAGCCTATGGACTGCATAGGTAATGCCTAGTGATGGTCAAATACAACAATCTTCCAATCATTCTTTTATATAAACTTGGATCCTTAAGTTCCTCTCCCTTATACTTACTCAATTTGATGTTTTGATCCATTGGTGTCCTTCTTACACCATAGATATCCTGCATCATTTAACACCTCAAGAATATACTTCCTCCGACATAAAGCTATGCCTTGATCTGATCTAGCAACTTCAAGTCCAAGGAAATATCTCAAATCTCCCAAGTCCTTCAGCTTGAACCTTTGATCCAGCAACAACTTGAATTCAGCAATCTCATCCTTGTTGTTACTAGCCACTAAAACATCATCTACATAAACCAATAAGATCAAGAAAGACTATCTCTCTATCCAGTAAATAGAGAGTAATCAGCTTTAGATTGGACAAACCTAACTCTTGAATCAAAGTAGTGGAGAACTTGGCAAACCTATAAACTTGCTCCCCCTGGCTATTAAACCCTGGTGGAATAGCCATATAAACCTCCTCAATCAAATCCCCATGAAGAAACGCATTGTTCACATCAAGTTGAGCAAGAAACTAACCCTTGACTGTAGCCACTGCCAAGAGACATATAACAAAAACCATCTTGGCTATTGGTGAGAATGTTTCAGTATAATCAATCCCTCCTTTTGAGTGAAACCCTTAGCAACAAGTCGTGCCTTATACCTTTCCACAGAGCCATCAAACTTATATTTTACCTTGTAAACCCATTTGCATCCTATAGGCTTCTTGTTGGCAGGCAAAGTGGTCATGGTCCAGGTGTTATTGGCTTCTAAAGCTACTATTTCAGTAGCCATTGCCTCCTGCCATTTGGGGTCAATAGTTGCTTGGTAATAATATGTTGGTTCAACAATAGTAGAGATAGAACAACTAAAAGTCTTATAAGAAGAAGAAAGGGACTGAAATGAAAGATGAGAAGACAAGGGGTGAGAAGTACTTGATTGAAGAACATTGGCAGTGGGTGATGAAGTAACCATGTTACAATGGTAATCTTGAAGATATGAAGGCTATTTATGAGCTCTAGATGATTGTCTAAGGGGAATAGGATCAACAAAGGGCTCAGGAGGTTTAGTAGGAACATCATGCAGAAAATCATCATCAACCTCATGATGAACTTGAAGAATAGTGTCATCCAAAGTAGATGAAATAGAAGGAGGAGTGGAGGTATAAGATGGAGATAGAGACAGAACATCATCAAAAGGGAGAGGGGAAGTACAAGGCAAGGGTACAGAAGGTACATTAGATGGACAAAAATTAGAAGTTTTATAAGGAAAAACTAATTCATGGAAAATGTCATCCCTTGAAATGAAAACTGAATGGGAATGTAAGTCAAAAACTTTATACCCCTTGACATTAAAGGGATAACCAATGAAGTCACATCTCCTAGACCTAGGATCAAATTTAGTCCTAGTGGCAGCAATGGTGGAAGCAAAACATTCACAACCAAACACCCTTAAATGATCATAAGAAGGTGGTTTATGAAACAAAAGGGTAGAAATTTCATTACTTAGTATGCATTCTAACTCATAAAGGGTATTCTTTTTACAGCTTAGTTATCAACTCTCATAGATTTCCATTCTTTCTTATTCTTTATCCTAACTAGGCTCCTAGGAGAGACCCTACAATTACCCCCTAAAGGCAACCAAATAAGCAAGCATACAATTACATATCTAACATCAAACATACAAATTTTCAGCTCAATCCATTCATTGTAGTTTTAGAAATAAATCCCCAAACTTAGGTATGTCACTTACTATTTATCGCCTATTCTAGCAACATATACTTCACTCAAAAATTTTAATGGGGCTATCAAATCACATCCAATTTTCATGCCCATTTTCATAGTTACTCCTTTAGATGTATAGTACTTGCCGTAATAGTTTCAAAGCCAAATAATAAAGCCATGATTTATTAAAATCATACTCAAATTTATCCTAACAGAATTTCAATCAACTTAGAAATTATACTATCATTTTTGTATTCATCCAATTACTGTGAGACCCACTTCATTAGAACCATATGTGCATTTGCTTTCATAGGAACTATCCATAACATCTAAATTAACATAAGAGGATTTAATCCAACATTTTCATGTTGAAAACACATAATTTGTCACAATGGCAATTTTTAACACATTTGTACACAAAATAATTTCAAATGGCGTTATTATCATATGAAGATTTTTATACGCTCATTATACATGCTAGAAAACACTTATAAATAGTTATTCACCATTTATACCAAAATGAATTACAACAAAAATCCCAGCAGTAACAACAGTTTGTACTCACCCTAGCTTTTCTTAATTTCTTAATCCATACAATAATTAATTAGTAAGAACCCTAGTTCATCTTCTAATAACCACAAATCAATTTCAAAGCCTTTTTTTAAATATCATATACAGAATTACAACTTCACAACTTCATCACTTACAAACCACAACCAACTAAGCAATTTTCATAGAAATTTATGGTTAGAAGAGTCCAACCTAGGTTTTTCTCACCTAGCTTATGGTTCTTTGAGGGAAGTTCACCTAGAATGACTCTAGCATGAAATAGGGGTTGAAAATTTGAGAAGAAATGAAGGGATTTTCCCTTCTAATTGCTGCACCTATGAGTATGAGAGGGAGATGGGAGTTGAGTTTTTGTCTTTTGATGTTTCCATTTTCCTTTGAGAGTAGAGAAATGAGAAGGTGGATCTTCCTTGAATAAACCCTAAGTTCAAGAAAAATTTCATTTATATTATGTCTCTTAAATTCAAGTAATCCTCTTTTTCAACCAAAAAAAATAAAAAATTCAAGTAATCCCTTCATTTTGCTTTAATGCTTTATTTAAGCTCTTTACTTTTCCTTACCCTTTAAATTATGTCATTTACATTTAAGCTCCTTTTATTTTCCCTTGTTGCATTCTAATGAGTGCAAAGGTTCAAGGATGCTCTCTAACCTAGCACCAAGAACCTTAAGTCACCCTACAATGAGAAGTTTGATTAAACAAACCTCTTAAAAATATGTTGTTAAAAAGGCATTAAAAAAAAAAAATGACTCCAACGACCATCCATTTTCTTAAAAAAGGCAAGCCTTTTAAGTTTAACCTTAAACAAACAAACAAACAAACAAACAAAAAGCCTTCCAATGTGACATCTTTTGAACCCTCAATCAATGAATCCCTTTTCAAAAAAAGTTAAGATTGAATCTATATTTTTCTTCCAAAAAAAAAAAGAACAAAAACCATAGATTTTCACTTTCAAAAATCTTTCTTTTATCAAAACTATGGAAACCATTTTTCTTATATTATTAAAACTTTAATCTTGGGTATTTATTTTCCAAAAGGTATAACAAACCTTTTTCCTAAAAATAAGTTATCAAAAATTGGTTTTAAATCATAAACTTTATTTTCTTAAGATGCATAAAAATCTTCTTTTTTCTCATTTCTTTCTCAAAACACTTCTTCGTTGATTTTTCTTTACGTTTTATCATCAAAAACCCCTTTTCCTATTAATTATATAAAAAGAGCCAATGGCTCTAGCTATAGTCCATTTGGTTTATTCAACCTTTGCCTTTTGTAACAAGCCAAAAAGGTAAGTTTGGTGAGAAAGAAAAATTTTTAACATTAAAAAAATATTATGTCCAAAATATTTTCATAATAAATCTTAAGTAACAGGTTATTATTTACTATTATTGGTGGGAAGATAATTTTAGTGCTGGGTTCAAATTAGTATAATTAATAACTTACAATCGAAGATTTGTTGTAAAAATATTGTAAACGTAACACTTAGTATTTAATACTATTACCAGAACTAAAAATAAATGTATTGCGGGAAAAAAAAAAAACAAAATACAAAACAAAACAAAAAAAAGGTACTACATCCACAACATTTTAATAACAAATCTTATGTGGTAAATTGTTATTCCAATTTAAACTTACTAATGAAAATTTTTGCCCTCCAATAACAGCCCATAACAATCTACTACTTATAATTTGTAATGAAAATGTTGTGGACATAGCATTTCTCTTATGAAAGTGTTAAGACATCTTATTATCATTGCAATATTTTCACAATTGCTGAGGTGTCAATTCTTTACGAGTCAAAGTAAAATATAACAAAGTTATAAAGGTATTATGAAAATGTCATACCATTCTTTGTGTTTCTAGAAAAAAAAAATTATTAGTTAATTTTTGTTAAATCAAAATTCACTGTTTCACGTATAGTTTTCTTAGGTTGATTTTTTGTATTTTTTTTTTCTTTCGGCATTATTTTAATTGAAAACACATATTTTTACACACACACACAAAACCAAAAAACAAAAACAAAAACTTAGGATTAAAATACTTTTCATCATTTATGTCTGGTGTAATTTACAATACCTCCTTAAACTTTAAAATCAAGCAAATTTTCCCTTAATATTTTGGAAAAGAACAAATATGTCATATTGTTATTCTCTCAATTAAACTCTAATGAAAGCTTATGCTTCTTAAAATATTCAATTGTGTAATGTCTAAAATATTTCCACTAAATTTTAACATCCAAAATTTTTTTTTCGTGTATTTGAGTTTTAGATGGTAGTAATGTTTAGAAAGTTAGAATGGTAATATAAGGTATATTATCTTTTTCTTTTCTTCTCTTTTTTCCTTTTCTTGCCTAAAATGTGTGTTCATTAAAAACTATTTAAGCTAAAGATTGCACCTAAACTCATGTCAAATGATAAAGAAGTATGAATGACAAAATTTTCATTATATGTGGTGGAAGGTATTTGATGAAGAGTTTCAATTGTAGCATGTGGCATCATTTATTGTGAAATTTTAAATATTGTAACAATGATTTGCAAAACTCAATTTCTTATTATTGGAAAGTAATGATATTTGTTTTCATTCTTAGAAATTTTTAATGAGTGGATATTGTGTTTAACAAATAGTATCAAAAATTTTATACGAATAAGGTTAACTTTGTATGACATGCATTTTTTATGTATAATTTTTTTGAGGAAGAACATTTTTTTTATGTATATTGTTTCATACTTTTTCAAATAAAAATTTAATCTTAATTTTTTCACACTAGTCATAAAATATAAAATAAAAACCAAGAGAAACCATTTTAAAAGCTCTACCCCATAAAGTTTAGGCGAAAAGCACATTTTCGTCCCTACATTTTCACACGATTTCTATTTTGGTCCCTAAATTTTTTTTTTACCGCTTTTAGTCCCTATCCTGGAAAACGCCTATTGTTTTAGTCCCTGCCGTTACATCAGAGACGGAAAATGCTGACGTGGCAAACGGATGGCACTGTTGGCTGACGTGGCCATTAAAATAATAATAAAAAATATTATTTGGTATTAAAAAAATTTAAAAATTAATTTATTAATTTTAACTAAGTAAAAAAAAATCAAAACAAAAATAAAAATAAAAATTTATATGAATTAAGATCAAAAAGCATCTTGAAGAAGAACACTAAGAACACCAANTAGTTAAAATTACTTTTGGGACTAAAATAATTTGTTCTCTGAGACATTTTCACAAACACCAACCGTACTCCTCCACAAGCATGGCCTTCAAACTCAAACACTTGTTTTTCTTCTCAATCTTAAAACCCCAGAAGCCCGCCCTCTCTAACCTTCATCTACTGCAGCAATACCGAGGCATAGCCAAAGTCCGTCTCAAATGGGTCAAGAACCGAAGCCTCGATCACATAATCGATACCGAGACCGATCTCAAGGCCGCTTGTCTTCTCAAGGATGCTATAAAGCGCTCCCCAACTGGTTTCCTCACTGCCAAGTCCTTTGCCGATTGGCAAAAGCTTCTGGGTCTCACTGTCCCAGTTCTACGCTTTCTACGCAGGTACCCAACTCTCTTTCACGAATTCCCTCACACTCGTTATGCCAGTTTGCCTTGCTTTAAGTTAACGGACACTGCATTGTTATTAGACTCACAAGAACAAAGTATACACAAAAACTGTGAGAGTGACACTGTGGAGAGGCTTTGTAAATTGCTTATGATGATGAAAACTAGGACTGTATCGTTGCAATCGTTGTATCCTTTGAAATATGATCTGGGCTTGCCCGATAGTTTTGATAAGATATTGGTTCCAAAGTATCCAGATCATTTTCGATTCGTTAAGGCCTCAAATGGGATTGTGTGCTTGCGACTCGCAGAATGGCGTGAGGAATTAGCCGTGTCAGCTTTAGAGAAGAGTAAGGAGAATAAGAAGTCGAGTGATGAGTATAGGCAATTCAAGAGTGGGAAAACTTCATTGGTGTTTTCGATGAGTTTTCCGAAGGGGTATGGGGGGCAGAAGAAGGTGAAGGCATGGATGGAGGAGTTTCAGAAGTTACCATACATTTCGCCATATGAGGATTCTAGTAGGATTGATCCCAATAGTGAGCTTATGGAGAAACGGGTTGTTGGGGTTTTGCATGAGATTTTGAGCTTGACTATTCACAAAAAGACTAAAAGGAACTACTTAAGAAGCTTGAGAGAGGAACTGAATCTTCCGCATAAGTTTACTCGGTTATTTACTAGGTATCCAGGGATTTTCTACCTGTCGTTGAAGTGTAAGACGACTACTGTGGCTCTCAGAGAAGGATATCGTCGAGGTAAACTTGTGGACCCTCATCCAATTACTCGTCTCAGAGGGAAGTTTTATCATGTTATGAGAACAGGGCTTCTTTACCGTGGTAAAGGTGTTAACTTGATATCTCAGCAAGGCATTTTACTTAATGATATGGAAGATGAGACAGGACAAGAGACTTCTGATGGGGAAGAGGTTGAATCAGGTGATGAATGCTCTGAGGAAATTTCAGATGTAGAGGAAGGATCTGATGAAGAGTAGTGTTTTAATGATAGAATTGAGGTTTAATTAAATAGCAAACATCATTACAGGTCAAGGTAAGAAATTCTACTCATAGTAATGAATTTAGATCATTCTTCTTACTTTAAGAATCAGGATAACTATGATTTAAAAGGGTGATTCATCAAGTTTATGTTGTTGGTGGATAGATTTGATGATTGATGCATACTGTTTGATTTAAATTTAAAGGGGCAAAATTTAACATTTGTTCAACAAATGCTTGTTATGCCTATACATTATAAGCTGTTGTCAATACTTATATGTAAAAAGGTATAACATTTATATTCAAAAACTTAAAATGCCAATGAGCTATTGGTCACAATTAAGCAACTCATCTATTGGTTGAAATGAAGTTTTCAATCACTGTTTTTCTTATATTGGTAAGATAAACAGTCACCCAGTCACCTAGTGGATGTTGATTTTTTAACCCACGAGCTTATCCTCCACCTTGATCTTATAAGAGGAGGGTGTGCAATTTGAGCTCCCATTGACTAGAATCACTTTTAGTGTTAAGTGAAATGAAGATATTTGTTATGATTGTAAGTGTAAATTTTATATTTCTTGTTAGTTGGAATAGATTTAGCAGAAGAATCTCTGGTTAATCTTTGGTGTTGAAGTTCCTGCATTCACTATTTGAAGTAAAACCATAGAAAAAGTAAATAAGTAACATTGACGTACATAAGCCAGCTAGTTCAAAAGTTGAGGACCAAATATGAAATTTAACCAAATAAAATTGATGCACATAAAGCTGTACATGTTATATATTACAACAAATTCATAAATTTAATCAATGAATCACTCATTTGTTGTTAGAAATCAAGAGAAGACAATAGGTTATTTGTAATGGTAAGTGAATTCTGATATGGACAAATGAGTTATCCTACATATTCTGATTTGCATCGGAAAGAAGCATCTTGAGATTGATCACCTTTTTAGCAATGCATGCAACTAGAGCTTTTATATTCAAAGCAAAGTATGTTTTAAATTTACCAGGTTGTTTGAGTTCATTAGATTCTGAAAATTAGGATGTTAACCACTATAAAACACCTTCTGACATATATTGTTCCCTCTATAGGTATTTCCAACTCTCAACTACTTTTGTATTATCAAGTTCGGTTGTACTGGTAATTTGAATGAATGTAGATGGCTTATAATGTTGATTAATGCCTAGCTCCTGTGACTTGCAATTTTTTGGTTTTGAGAGAGAGAACAAGAAGCTTGGTTGCCATTTACAGTAGAGAAGCTGGCTTCCATTGGAGTGCAAGCGATCAATATGTGGTATATGGAAAAGGTTTTTTTTTTTTTTTTTTTTTTTTTTTTTTTTTTTTTTTTTTAATTAATGAAAGATTTTATTGGAAACAAAACTGACCCAAGTACACTGGAGATGCACTATGGAAAAAGGTTTCTAAGGGTGTACTATATTTCTTAAGAAAGATTACCTGAAAATTAAGTGGTATCTAGGATAACTATACCTTCGTTGCCTTGGTGTGAACATTTTTATTACATTGTATGCATACCTTTTTTGAAAAGATTTCCACTTGCTTTGGTAGACGGAGTCGGAAATGTTAGAGCCAATGTTCCTTTTAGAGGGTAGATCTAAATAATTCCTTCAATAAGACTTGTAGCTATAATTTGTTCAATATTCACTGTTGTCTTTTTTTTTTTTTTTTTTTATAAGTAACATAAGAAATTTTATTAGAAAAAACCAACCAAGTACACTGGAAGTGTACTAGAGTGGCACAAATCAAGAGCCCAAATTACAACAATCAATAAGATCGGAGAGAAAGAAATAAGAATATAAAGGCAAAACTACACTCAAATCAAGGAGAGTACAGAAAAAAGAAAGATTTAATGTCAAGAATAGTCCGTTCACAATCCTCAAAGCATTTAGCATTTTGCTCCCGCCATAAGCACCAAAACAAATAATGCGGCACAAACCTCCATAAATCTATATTTTGATGCCTACCAAACTTGCCCTACCAAAAAGCCAACAACTCACTAACTTTATATGGCATAACTCAATGAATACCAAACAAACAAAAAATCATGGACCACAACTCATAAGCTATATATAGGACATTAAAGGAGAAGGTGATCTACCGATTTCCCACACCT
The DNA here is from genome assembly GCF_002906115.3 of Quercus suber. NCBI lineage: Eukaryota > Viridiplantae > Streptophyta > Magnoliopsida > Fagales > Fagaceae > Quercus > Quercus suber. Next base: position 790,993 of record NW_027069710.1, read on the forward strand.
TTTACACATAAAGCACCACTCTATCACTGCAATATGCATCTTCCAAAGATTATCTGTAGTTAAGATCAATATTCGTAGTTATGATCTTACCTAGGTACCACTCTTATCCGTAGTTAAGATCAATATTCACTGTTGTGATGGAGAGTTTGATAACATTTCATTGTTCTTTCTTTTTCTAACGGATCATTTGTTTTGGAAGATAACATTCCTGGAAAATGTTTTCCACATTTTCTAATGTTTGGTAAAAATCTTGGCCAATGGATGACATTTTCTTAAGTCGACAAAAAACAACCCAAAAAAATTCAGAAAATTTCTTCCATTTTTTAGAAGCAGAAAATGTTTTCTGCCATTCTCTTGTGCTTGCACTCCCTCCATAGCCATCAAGGCCACTACCACCACCACCATTGCTCTCCACCACCATTGCCACCACTGCCTACCACACTACCTTCACCCAACCATCTCTGCTATCGCCACCTTCACTGCACCACTACCACATCAAGACCGTCCCTACCACCACTACACCACTTCTGACACCTTTGCCATCGCCACACCATCTCTGCCACCACAATGCACACATGAAATATTAATGATTTTCCATGAGGCCCAAGTGAAATAAAATGCTTTTGAGATAATATTCAAAGTCACAACCAAACAAAGGAAAACAATTTAATTCTCTAGGTAAATCTTTCAAATATTTTTTCCACTGAAACAAGCATAGGTAAATCTTTTTAATCGGTAAATGGCTGGTGTTTTTATGTGAGATATATTCTGTGTCGGCTAGAGAGAGAGAGGGAGACTGAAAATTCATAAAGATTTTGTCCTTTTTGATGCTAACTTTGATGAGTTCCTGATATTTAAAAAAAGATGTCCCAAACTTCCAAACTGAAGACTTTTACTTGTGACTGTGAGTGTGAGTAGACTAAATGGATACTCTTCTTTTGGCTCTTAAGAGTGTTTGGCTTGTTTTGTCTCAGGAAGTCTCATGAGGTTCAAAAAGCATGTGAAGTTAATTTATGTGGAGATGATTTTACAAGGGTGTGGAAAACTTCAATCTGGGGAAATATCAAAAAATATTTGAGGGAATGTGATGCAGTAACCAATGCATCAAGGAATAATTGATAGAAGAGCATTGTATCATCTCCATATGACAGTATATAAGCGTCCCCTGTTTTGGTAACAATCTCAACTATGGTTTGAACAAAGAAATGATCACACAAATTTTGCTGCATAACTTTAGAACAGTTTGATTTGTGAAGTTTGCTTTCTTTCTAAGAAAGTTATGATCATCTCGTGTACTTCATTTGTCCAAATTTACTTTGAATATGCTGTGACTATTAGGCGGATATCTTTTGTGTTTCATCAGACCCGTTTTCTTTAAACCTTTGTAAATAACTAGATTCCAGAATGAGAAATTCCAATTTTCAAGTGAGTAGACAGATTTTTTTTTTTTTGCCACTTACAATGGGACGAATTGAGACCATCTCTCCTGAAGCCCCAGGTGGAAATCAAAGGAGAGAGGAGATGTGAACCTTTCCAACACTATTACTCAAAAGGGTCCATCTAGCTATATTGTGGGTGACAAAGTTGGCTTCCATAAAAGTATGAACGGCAGTCCAATCAATTAAGGAATTCAAAATGGTTCTAGCCTAGTGATAAAATTTACAATAGACCAACGAGGGGTAGTACCTGATTCTACTGCCTTTTCACTTTTCAGTTGCAAGATAAGCAGCCTTAGCTTCCAGCCTTCCGCTATTAATGGCTCTTGATCTTCTAATATCTCTGACCAACACAAAAATGACTTCTCACTTATGGTTCCTCCCAATTGTTGCAATGCAAACTTTTTCTTCGCTAATGACTACATCAAAGTTTACTTTCACAAATGGGGGTAAGGAGATCCTAGACTGCATTGAGAGTCCTCCTTAATTACCTACAACATCCCAAGACATAAGATGATCATGCTATATTTTACTAAATTGATTAATTCAACACCAAGGATCTACCACTTCCCTTTTTTATTGTCCTCAAGATACGGTTTCTTATCATTCATATTATGTCAAAAAAATATAGTTGTGAATAATATGAATTTCCCTTTTCTTTGTGTTGATTCTCAACTTTTCTTTTGATTGAATCACAAATCTCCCGTTTAATAATGAAGTTGAATATCTTTTCAAAGAATCTAATGGGCCTGGGGAATTACTTCAAATGATATTTGCTAATGGGTAATGGGCTTATTTGGATATGCTGTTTTAAAATATGCATTTTAAAAATTTGAAAAACTACAAATAAGTGTTTGATAAAAATATAAAAATATGCGTTTTCTATTTTTTAAGCCACATTAAAAGTTTGGATAAACTGTTTCAAAAATTGCTTTTTTTGTATAAATTCCAAAAAATGACTTAACTATTTTGTTAAGGTTATCTTGTAATTTTCCATGTAATCAGTGTTTGTATTATTATTGAAAATATATAATTAAGCTTAGCAATTGCACTAATAATAATAACAATAATGATGTTGCCATTGTTGAAATTCATGGAGAGAAGTTTATCAAATTTAAAATAATAAAAAACTCATCAAGAGAAAGACATTAAAATGATTAGGAAAATAACTATATTAAAATGTTCATTACCAACAATATCAATACTAGATAATCCAATATATTATAAATAAATAAAAGTTCTTATTCAAAACATTAAAAACCAAAATAAAAATAATGAAAATATTGTTTACAACCCACAAACGGACTGGGCTATCTTGTCATGAACAATTTCATCTCCTCATCTTGTATAATCTCAATGTTTGTATGTCTGCTACTACTTTCTGCGCTACTCTTGCTTCTTGGTTTGTCCAAGTCATGCTCATCCCAATTAAATCCCTCATCCTCCCTCTCATGTTTTCTAATAAAATTATGCATATTTATTTACTCCTTAATGTCACAAGATGACATTTGTTTCAAAATTTTCCATCTATTCTTCCATACTCCAAAAGTTCGTTCAATCACAATTCTAAGTGATGAGTGAAGATAGTTAAACTTCTCTTCTAGGTGATTCCCTATCTTCAAGGGTTTCTTCCTCAGCCTCACAAAGGATGCATTTTTATTTTTTTCTATGTTGATCATTTTCCTAATTACTAGTAAGGGTTGCACGTGCAAGACACGTGTTGCCCCTTGAGTGAGAAAATTTAATATAGATCTTTTTTGGAAGTAGTATCAAACTATGTATTTAAATTTAGAATAGTTATTTAACATATGGCTATCTTTTTGGTATGATAATTTCTTAGGAGAAGGTATTTGGTAATAAATGATACCATGTCAGGGGTATAAGTGTGAGACATGTTAGCAAAAAATAACTAACCCACTAACAATTGAAAGACATGTATTAGTGGGTAGTTATTTTTGCATACATGTCCCTCATTTATTAGCTTTTGATACGGATAATGTGGTATCATTTTATATAAAATACTTTTTCATTTCTTAGAACCTATCTACTAAAGACAGTATCTATTCAAAAAAAAAAAAAAAAAATCATAACATTTATTGTGTTCCTAACTTTGTTTTTTTTTTTTTTTTTTTTTTTTTGTTTAGCCAATTTGTTGAGGAAATTAATAGTTTTACGGATAGTTTTCTTGGGTTTTTAAACACATTTTTTAAAGTAAAAAACACATATTTTACCAACAAAAAAATTATGAAAAAAGTACTTTCACCCTTTTATGTTGGGGTAGTTTCATCCCCCAACTTTAAATGAATAATTTCCTCCTTTATATTTTGTAGACAAGATATAGTCCTGTTTTACTCTCTTAGTTAAACCTAAAAAATCTATGATTCTAGAATATTTCATTGTGAATATCTAAAATCCTCACTAAATTTTAATGTCCCAAAAATTTTTTTGTGTATTTTGAGTTTTATGTGTTAGTATACTTAGAAAGTAAAAATGGTAATTATGGTATTCTATTTGTTACCAGAGAACACTAATTTATTAGGGTTTAAATTTCTAGATTATAATTTTATCTAATAGAAACTTAATGACATATGTCTTTTGTTATTTTTTATTTTTTTTTTTTTTCTTTCTTAAAAAGGTGTTCATTAAAATTTGTCATCATTTATTGCAAAAATTTAAATATTGTGATAATGTTTTATTAAAACTTAGTTGTTTATTGTTGGATGATAAGACATTTGTTATCATTCTTAGTAGATTTTTTTTTTGTAAGTAGAGTTATTGGTCTT